>NW_022280039.1:2231255-2284399 GCF_004355925.1 Anarrhichthys ocellatus
ACACACACACACACACACACACACACACACACACACACACACACACAAAGCAGATTCCTAAACTCAGACATAGACATCATCATTACAGGACCATGAGCATGGTATTTGTTCCTCTTTGACACTGAGACTGGTGCTGAGACTGCAGTAAACAAAAACTCTTGTCTTACAGGAAGAGAAAAGAAGCTGGCCAGTCATTTTTTGGCCTGAATAAGTTTTGGCCTTTAGTTGACATTTTGACATTATGATTGGAAATGTAAAAGATTATTAGACACTGAACAAATTAAAAAGAGTTACTTCATCACAGCTTCATATTCCAACTGCTAACATTTGTGTAAATTCCAATGAGCAACATTTTTCATATATAAATGCATTATAATTTGATATGGAGTTTTCAAAATAGCAGGAGACAGCATAATGCTAAACACAGACAAACTGTGCCGACAAATAGGAGCTAAAAACACAAGCCGAATGCAACAAACAGGGATATGATGGGCACTGTGTGCTCAACAACCTGACCGTTGTCACTCTGATATGTTTGATAAATATCTGATAAATTAGCTCACCATCAGTGATGCCCTCTCCTTTGATGCTCTTCAGTCCTCCAGGAATAGGGTTCCCATCCAGGAAGAACTCAATGATCCCATCATCAACAGTAATGATGACATGTAACCAGGAATTATTCTCCACAAATTTCTCAGCAGTGGCCCGGGCCACCTGGGAATTGTTTGATCCTATCACTGTATAATACAGCATCACCGTGACATGAGACTCATTGGTGTGGACCTTCACTCCATAATACGAGGTCCCATTCCTGGTTCCTTTGCAGACTATGAAGCCGTCAGCGTCCGGTCCGGGCACGAGCCAAACAGAGAAGGTGAAGTTTCCAACAGCAGCAGGCCCATCTTCAGGAGAGATAGTCCCGTAAGCTCCTGGAAGCCCGGAGAAAAACCATGTGTCTGTGGCCGAGTGGTGCCGCCTGGCATGAGGCCTGAGCTCAACCTCGTCTGGGAAGGAGGCTAGAAGGAGCAGGTCATCCATCAGAGGAAGGCCCTCTGGGAAGCGTCCAGAAACAATCTCCCAGGCAACCCGCACATCACCAAAAGTACCCTGCTGTCGGAGGATGGTGAAGGAAGTGACATCAGCCATATCATCCTCTGAGAGTACATCTTCAGCTATTTCTTGGTCCAAGCTGCTGTCAGCGATGGCAAATACACCAAATGGGTCGTCATTGAAAGGGATGAGAATCGAGGCAGTCAGAGAAGTCTCGGCTAGTCGTCCACCCTCCCCTGGATAACCACCTTAAAGAAATGATAGAAAAAGATCTTAAGGGTTTTCAAGACAACATTATAATTAAATGAATCCTTTGTCATTTTTTACTATTATCAGTATTGCGATTTTGAAGCTGATGACTCAAATTAACTTTCATGTCAAGTTTAAACTTAAATACAGTAATTATTTGTTATAACAGCTGCCGCTTTTATAAATTGATTCAAATATTCACATCTCTTAAAGGAACAGTGTGTAGTAGCATTTAGGGGGATCTATTGGCAGAAATAGAATATCATATTAATAAGTATGTTTTCTTCAGTGTATAATCACCTGAAAATGAGAATTGCCGAGTTCCCGTTTGTATCTACACATGGAGCGACAAACCAAACACTGGCTCTAGATAGGACCATTTGCGTTTTCACATTTTTGCGTTGGCAACTATAGTTCTCTTACACGCTTGGTACACAGCAGAAGTTTCAGTAGGTTGTGATCTGCCACATTACTGCGAGATGTCGCCAAATCCTACACACTGCATCTTTCAATTTATCTCTCAAAGCTGACAAATATGTCACTTGTTCCTGAATTTACCTGAGATATTAACCAGCCTGAGGAAGAAGAACTCATTGAATTCGGGAAGCTTATCTGAGATAGCCTCCAGGACAATAGGCTTGGTCTCTTCCCCTGTAGCGAAGGTGATGGAGCCAGATGTGTTGGTAAACTCCTGGTTTTCCTCCAGAGGAGTCACTGAGTCATTGGCAAACAGCTGCCAGAAGACTGTAACATTACCAAAATGCCCCCTAGCACGCAGGATACTGGGACAGTGAAAAGAGTAATTATTTCAGTAATTAAATACAAGAGAAAGTTTTGTCAATGCATAGTGAATACTTTCAATCTGAATTAATTCTTCAAATTAAGTGTATATGAGCATGAAGTCAGATGCAGAAAAAAGAAACATGAATTGAAGGCCTGTTTCTTACTAAAAATGATTGGTCTTGCCCTCTTCGACAGGTTTCTCTATTGCTTCCAGGGAGAAAATCCCATTGGCATCATCATTGGCCTCAATCACCACAGTAGCTGTGTTCGCTCCATACACAACGGCATCACCTGTGTACACATTCATGTTGTCAGGTTGGATCAGGACCTGCAAGCACATACTTCAACTTGCTGGTCTACGAGTAACAGGCATGCAAATCTGCTGCTAATTAAACAGAAAAGGTAAAGCGTGTTTAAGTCCCAGAATGTGCTTGATTTAAGTCTAGCCTGAGGATTATTGACTTTTAACACAACCTTTATGAAAGAAAGTTTTAATCCTTGGAGGGGATGCAGATTATACTGTTTTCATAATCTCAATAGACCAACATCTACGATGATATGATGCCCACTATATTACCTGACAAAGCACTGATTCCCAGAAAATATCCTTATATTGTACAGTACACCCCTGTGCTAACCATTTGTTTCAAAGGAGGCAATGTACTCACCAGTTGCATTGTAGAGAACAATGTTAAAGGGCTCATCAGTCTCAGGTATGTTGTCATCTTCCACAGCCACAGTGATGTTCTTCATCCATTCACCTACATCATACACCAGCAACGTGTCATTGCTCAGCACGGTGAGGTCACCTGGAAATGCCTCTCCGTAGTCCACACGGTACATCACTGTGGCTACAAAGTCCGCTCGCCCTGCCCTCAAAACAGTGAAGTTGGCCAGGCCCCCTTCCTGAAGCCGCACAACCACAGGTTCTGAGGAGAGGCCAAGGTGTGGAGGAGTCAGTGACTGTGGCTTTAATATATCAATATATTATTCCAATCTGTCAGAGGATCCTTCATAAACAGTAATCTGAACAGTATCCTTACCAGAAAAGTAAATGGGGTCATCATTCTGATGTATCTGTAAATTGGCACCGAGTATGTTTCCCAGTCTCGCACCACCTGTAGCATTTGACACTGTGATGGTGAAATTCTCCATGTCCTCTGGGATCTTAAATAAAAAATGTATACAAATTGATACAAAGAAATGTAACTCAAATTTGGACAACAGGCATTTTTGAGTTTACTTTATAATTTTACCTCATCGGGTATGGAGAAGACAGTGAGGTTTTTGAGGTACTCCCCTTCCATGAAAGTGATGTTTCCCTGGAGGGGACTGATGTCTCCTGACAGGGCTGGCTCCAAGACCCAGGAAACTGACACTTCTCCGAAATGACCCCTGTTCCTCACTACAGGGAACACCGCTGAAGGGACAAAGACGATGAGACAAAGATGATGCATTTAGATATTGAAACCTCCCTTCAAGTCATTAACTCTTGTGCATGGACTTTTCTCTTGACATTTTACCTGCGGTCGAGGCTATATAGAACACAATAATAATGTATTTTAAATACGTTTTTTGTTGTACAGCTCCCAGTTATGCCTGGAAACACTGGTGATACATTCACTAAAGACTGAGAGAATATTTTTACTTCTCCCTGTTCTCAGGACCAGATTGAATATTGGACTGCATCGTCACTGTGTGGGGCCTAAAATTCATGGAATGTTTAAAATACAAACTTTAATCGCAGTCCAGCTCATCCCCCATGGAGACAAACATTCTGTGTTTAACTACAATTACGTCAATTTTCAATGAGATACCACTTGACATGGAAAAACTATTATCTGAAGGACTGCTAAGTACCCCGGTGCATCTCGTCCCCTTTGCTCTCATTGATGGCCACCGTCAGTCCTGATTGGATGAACTCTATGACCCCAAAGGGGTCGTCGTTCTTCCGCACTGTGATGTTGACCTCCCTGTAGTTGCCTAGGCGACTGGGTGGAGTGCTGTGGCTACTAAGTACCACAGAGAAGGTCTCGTCCAGCTGTATGAACACACATGCGTGCAAAAACACAGACACACACACACACACACACACACACACACACACACACACACACACACAGTTTTCATGTTGCAAATACAGATATAAAGCCTAGTTATTTTTTAGATTTTTTTACGAGCTTAAACATAAGTTGACCACTATAAGACTGAGAATACCTCATTTAGAAGTGAATTAATTTTATATTATTACATAAAATTGAAAGGTCAGCATGTAATTGACCATGTTCTTACCTCAGGCACCCCATCAGGCCTTGCAAACAGTGCCACGACCACCTCTTTCTCTCCTGGTTTGAACTCCAGGATGCCAGTGGCGCCATAGAATTCACTGTTGCCAACAGGCATGACAGCATATCGCACCAGCTGTTTCAGCAGCTGTCCCTTGACTCTGACCACATGCAGCTCCACAGCCTCACCCTCCTAGGTCAGTTTGAAGTTTACAGATGGGACCATAACAAGAGAAAACAGACAAAATAACAATGTGTGGGTTTAATGTAAGAGTTGGTTCAGATTGTTTTTTTTTTAGCTGCATAGATATTTTAATTACTCAAAGAAAATTGAAGTTGCAGTTTCAAGACTTACACTGATGACCAATGGACCTCTGGAGAATGAGGAGAACTCAAAGACTCCCCCAGGGTCGTCGTTCTCCATGATGACAATCTCTCTGCTGGTGAAGCCAGCTTTCAGGATCTGATTCTCAACATTACTCCTAGAACGCATACGCACAAATGAACAGTATAAGATCATAATAGAAAGTGACCACTCAAGTCATTGCACGTTGTGCAGTAGATGAAAACTCTGAAATGGAAGTTTCTTAGACTTTTGCTTTTGTGGTGTGTTTTGAGCTTGGGAAACATCAAGTGGTATCAAATGAGAAAACAGCTCAACTTTGATCTGAACTTCGTTATGCATTCCTTGTATTATGTGATGCTTATTTATTATTGACTCCATATGTTGTAGTTCTGCTGTTTAGGCCACTTTTAATAACGATGTCAATCAAGAGCATGCCTGCATCTTTATTGCTCCAAGGGGGTGGGGTATGTGCGTGTATGTTGAGAGAAATAGGAGCCAAGAAAGCATCACATAACGAGTAAATTAGAGACAAAGACATGACAGAATAAACAACTCCAAATAAAAGGTCACAGCCAAGGCACTGCATGCATACAAACACTGACATCTTTAAAGTAGTACACAATCAAGCCTGGTTAAATTAGAGCGAAACACATAAAGAAGATTCTCTATTTACGCCCAACAACCACTCTCCTTTGGGTTCCCCTTTTTCACACCATCACTGAATCCACCCCCCCCCACCCCTGTCCCCCTCATCCCCTGGTCAACCAAAGACCCCAGAAATCCTGAAGTAGACCCTTTCCAGAAAAACAAAGTCTTGATTCACGCCACACAAAAGGCCCAGGTTCATTCCACTCTACACTTACCCAAAGTACACTATAAAGCGTGCAGTCTCCACCCTACAAGGGAGGAGTGGGAGGGAGAGAAAGCTGCCATTCTCATCAGAACATAGACTAACAGATGAACCCACCCCCAAAACACTGCCATAAACACACCAAACGACAAAACCAAAGGAGGGATGGGATGAGATAGCACCCACTCAGCCATTCCAATTCCACCGGACTCGTTCGTTGTATAAGATACAAGACATTACATAACATCATCTTCACATTCTAAACACTGAAAGGTTATTGCATTACAGTGGTGTTTATGGGCAGAACAGAAGGGTCTAATATGCCTCGGAGGTAATTAACAAAAAAGCAATTATTAACTGGATAACTTTTCCTGGATTTTAATACCCTACCTATCCAGCGTAAGCAGTAAGGTCTCGTTGACTTCTGGGATATTGTCAGCCATGATGGTAAAGTTGATGGAAGCATCACTCTGCCCGGAGAGGAAGACCACAGACCCACTTAGAGGCTCCAAGTCTTTAACAGTTATAGCGACAATATTGTCTCCAATTGGCTGAAGACTCCAGAAAACTTCAGCCTGACCGTCTGTTCCATCACGGCGCAGGGGAAGGCTTACCTGCAGCACCAAACATCGATAGAATTAACCACCTACACATACTGTATGCAAATACAGAAAGATCACTTCCTGATCATAGATTAGAGTCGGTATGGACAAAGAGTGTTTTCTGACAAGCAGCATAGTGGCTATAAAGTCAGTGATTAGAGACTCACAGTGGCAAAATAGGAAACATCTCTTTTGCTTTTACAGCGGTGTTTAATTTAGCACTTTAGAGACTGCATGACAACTAAGGGGTTTTGATCCAAATTGAGATCTCTAACAGTTGAACTGTAGAATGTAATCAGCATAAAGTTAAAACACATTATGGTATATTGTAGTTAAATGCTGTTTTATGTGATAGTGAACGACTGAAAGTCAATAGAGACAAGCATCATAGAACTGATACTACTTGCATTGCTAAAATGGGGGTCATATCTTACTGTGCTGGTGTTGCTGTCCTCTGGTTCATAAACCACCACCGTGGTGTTGCTTGTAAATCCAATTTCCCCATTAGCAATGTCAGGGGTGACAGTCAAGGTCAGGTTAAGTGGTCCCCCAAACCTTGGGCTGTTTGACTGAATTGGGGGGTTTATATCAACCAGCTCCAGTGTGTTCAACTAGGGGAAATAGAAGAAACAGCACAATTAATTGAAGGCTCAAACAGGTAGCATGCCACTAAAATAATTAACTCATCAAATATATAACGCTTTCTTCATCATCTATTTATTTCTGTCCTGTGGCTTTTAAAGATGTGTTGAATGACCTGTCAGTGCTCCATTCACTCCTATATTTAAAGTTTTACTGAAAATGTATGATGTGATTATGGTTCTAAAGAATGTGAAGGAGGCCTTTCTTTAACTTTTTTGCTTGCTTTAAGAGCTAGGTGGTGTTGTTAGTTTGGACAGTTGGGCAAATCCCACAGCAACATGCCAGATTTGAGTGCCAGTGTCAAACCGTTCACACATGCAAATGAGGCACTTAAAGTCTGGATGGCACAGATTTGGCCACAAGTGCTAACACAAACAGAAATAGCACATTTTGGGGCGTGCTACCAAAATGTTGCCTGGATTACAACTTAAAAAACTGTGTTTTTTTAAAGTTGTAAAAACACTTATGTTTCATCCACATGTGTGCCGCTAACTGTATGTGTTGCTCTGTACTTTGTTTCCAGCCTTGTTACCTGTATTAAGAAATGAGCTCCATTCTGCAGAAAGGCATCATTCCTGATTGGTAGTACGACGTGGATCATCCGTTCACGGGAAAACACCACCTTAACAGACCTGCTAACATTCAGAACCTGGTCACCGGCCAGTGCTGGGTCTATAGGGCCTGCAGGAATGTAGAGGGCGGTGAGGGCCAGAGACACATCACCCAGTGTGCCACCTTCTCGCAGGAAATTTAGCGACAGGAAACGACCCTCAGGTTGGCTCTGGATGCTTTGCTCTTTTGTTGGGTCAAAACGAAAAAGCCCATAGACATTGTCACTGTCCTGGATGTAGAACACAATCTGGGGGGCAGACAAGATGAAGAGGAATAAAATTAACAAATCAGCAAAAGGACGGAGAAGTGGGAATATGTTACATTTTGACTGATGAGGGAATGATCAAAAACACATTCTCCGTATCTTGTAGAAAACACAAAGCTTCTCTGTGGACTGGGAAAGGTATTTTGATGAACTATAACACTGCTACGTATTACCTCAAATAGTCCCTCACAGGTTCCTGTTAGTCTGCAAATTGCCCCCCAAAATCACAATGAAATGAATGCTTAGGTTGAATCTAATGATGATTAATATTATAATATGCTCATATTTAAATTTAGTACAATTTGCCTTATATACTTTGCCTTGGAAGAGAATGGGTTTTCACAAGTTTGAAAGATGGGCCTTAGTTGCACTGCACTGCTTCCCAGGCCATGTGCAGTCTGTCCCCTGTGCAGTGAGGAGGAAGCTGATTGATCTTTAGGGTGTGAGGGAATAATTGCAATGAAGCCCACATTTACCATCAATTACTTTGGAGGATGTTGTTGTGCATCCTGTTTCTGTGTTACTAAGACTGCATCTTGGGTCACAAGAAGAAGAAGAAAGGAGAGGTGAGGAACAGGGAGAGGAAAGAAAACAAGTGAGACTGAAAGTAGTAAAAAAGAGCCCTGAGCTAACTTTAGAGTGGCATCCTCTTTAATTAACTCTGCTTAGACTGCTAGAGTAGTTTTTATGAGCATTTCAACTGTGGCTCATTCATTTCCCTGAAACCTACACTTGTTTGATGCATTGCCTGGCATGCTCACAATAGACGATTTACATCTCAGTGTAATGTCTGTGATATGTCTTAACATTAAAAACAATTAATGTTGATTAACTTGTCCTACTGTTAGACATTTTACAAGGAATTTCTGCGGAGCCTACTGTCTCTGCACGGATGGCAAAAACACCCTACAACTTCACAACCCGAGGTGATGTTCTGGTGTGCGTTTGTACGTGACCAAAGCAGAGGTTTTACGCGTCTCATCTCATGCCTTCAATATAAACAAGACTCAGATCTGCCCACTGCTTTCACACATGGCCAAGAGTCTTGGACAAAGATGAAAGCTATAAAAAACCTGTCACCACTTCACCCACGCTTTCTAAAAAAGAACACACAAACACCACACACAGAGTGTGCCTGCTGTTTCCGCTTTGTTTTGATTCAGCCGCATTAAGGGAACACCCACAGAGCAAAGTGACACACTAAGGGGTCGACTTTTGCAGAATGTGCCAAGTTTGCCACTGTGCCTTACAGTAGGTCCCACACAAACACTCACACATGCATAACACATGCACAACCTCTGGAGGATATGTTCCCTAACAAGTACAGCCTTCTCGATCTCTTCTCTGTCTTTGATACAAACCCTGTACAGCAACATATTAAACAATAATCATTAGCCTATCAAAGGTCTCCTTCAAACTGACCTCCATTGGTTCGTCGACCTCCGCATTTCCAGGTGAAGTATTGTTTTGCAGCTTGAAAACAAAAGCCTCTGCTTCTTCGGGTAGATCATCTGCCACAATGTTGATGGGAATCACAGCTGTCACCTGACCGGCAGCAAATCTCACCGTCCCCACTGCTGGCCCTAAATCATCCGACACTGGAGAGCGGTCACTGGAGTTTCTACTGATGGACCAGTTAGCGGACACGGCACCATAGCTGCCTCCATTTCTTACAATAATGAGCCCTTCAAATCTGGGGGAAACGATTGAGGACAGTTAAAGAATGCAAAATTCTTGGATGTTTTTCTTTTTATTATGACACCCATATTGTACCCATGTAATGGCAGACAGTACATTTGTCATGACACTAAGACACACTCATTAATATTTGTAAGTTATCCAACCTCTGTGTCAGGTCTTCGTTGATGGTTATTGGCTGAATGACTGCACTGCTGCTGATTGACAGGACACCATTAGGCTTATCATTGGGCTCGATGGTCACCAGCACAGCATTGGGTGATACTAGCACAGCATCTCCTCTGATAGTCTCCTCCAGCAAGACCAGATGGAAGGATTCTGCAATTTCTGGCACAATGTCATCACTGATCTGGAACAACAGGCTGGTCTTGTAGACAAATGGAGGGAATATAACTGTCCTGACTGACTGTAGGTCGAGGAAATCCACAGCTGGTGTGGCGCTGCCCTGTCCTCCACTGCTCACCACCATGTAATCTACAGAGACCTAAAGACAGTATAGTACAGATGGTTTATATACATTTGTCTTATGCTTGTTTTTTCTGCATCAATATACTGTATATATATATATAAACACACACATACATATATAGTACATAGTATACTGTATGTACAGTATATAATTTAAGTTTTTGTGCTCTATTCTTAACAGTGAAAAGCCTAGGTAAATAAATAACTGGATTGAAAGAAAGGAACCTCGGTGTCAACAGAGCCGATGAGTGGACCATCCTCAGTCAACCGACCACGGGTCACATTGAGGGCAATGATTCCAGCGGACTCCGGTACTGCCATGATAGAGTGGGAGAACCGCAGTGGGCTGTCAT
The DNA here is from genome assembly GCF_004355925.1 of Anarrhichthys ocellatus. Lineage (NCBI taxonomy): Eukaryota > Metazoa > Chordata > Actinopteri > Perciformes > Anarhichadidae > Anarrhichthys > Anarrhichthys ocellatus. Next base: position 2,241,459 of record NW_022280039.1, read on the forward strand.
TACGCCGGATTCTCAGCTGGACACTGGTGGCATTGGGCCTGATGAGGGCTCCACCTGCCACGGCCGTTAGCCTGACTGAAAACACCTCATCATCTTCTGGGATCTGGCCAACAAAGAAAAGGAAACACATTCACATACAGTTGTAAATTGTATGCAGCAGTTTCAAAAAACCTGTTTGCCCCTTTCAAGAATGTGACCTTTAAAAATGTCAAACCCATCAAGGCAATTTGTACATTATATATAAAAATGTCTGAAATGATGAATGGACGGATGGAGTGATTGGCACAAGCTTCATCCATATCCCTATATAAATCCATATATACAGTATTTGACATGTCGTGATCAGCTTTAAATAAGGAGTTTGTTCAATACCTGGTCATCCTTGATGAGGATACTAAAGTGTACAACAGCCTGTCCCACAGGAATGGTGATGTTCCCTCTGTCTGGACTGAGGTCCTCAATGGCAGGGTTGGGACCTTCAGAGATCTAAAACAGGAGAAGTCACAGTGATGTTTATACTTCAACATGCCCATGTGCTCTATGTGGCTTTTAATTTATCATTACTCAAATAAGCTGCAAATAAGCTGCAAATAATGGAGTGTATTGAAAGAATTACATGTTCCTATTTAGGTCTAAATTCTCAAGACTCTTTAACAAGATTCAAAAGTGGATGTTTTGCCAGTGGGATAAACTAACAACATCATATTCAAGTCATAAACATATCTATAACGTTCTGTCCTTCTTAAATACGATAAAGCTCATAGTTTTAGGGTTGTTGGTTTGATGTACGGTTCTTTGCCCTCTCACCTCAAAGTTCACCTTCACAGTCCCATATGTTCCCTTTTCTCTCGTTAGGGTGAAAGGCACATAATGGTTCCTTCCTCTTGGTTCATCTACTACAATGTCTTCAGTCTGAGATGAAAAGGTTCAGACAGTGAAACAGACAAACACTGTCAGTTCAATTTAATCAATTTCAACACAGTTTATTAATCTCAATTACAAAGCAAAATGTCATATTTGAAAGGCTGCAAGAACAAACAAAAACAAAGTATTTGTTGTTGTGTAAATTTGACCCCACAGTTTGTTTTATGTTTTGTGTACAATCTTCTCAAATTTTGGAACTGCTTCGCAATTTGTATAGATACTGATCATTACATAATAGAGAACAAATCATTTCTAATCTCAATGTGTTTGAATTAATTGATCTTTTACTGCGTGTACAGCTATGGCAGCAGTACTTCAGGTAAAATGTCATGCTAACGTAACGTAAAGTAGTGAAGTTTAGTTGAAAGAGACACAGAAGCAAAGTTATCGCAGCTGTATAAGCAGCTATAAAAACTAAATTCAAAGGCAACATGAAAAAAAATATCCTTTACTTTCTACTACTTCTTCTTACTAACGTGGTAATTAGTCACAAATGCAAGTGCATGCTTGTGATGCAAGCGCAGGTTGGTGTGGCAACAGCAACGTTTCACAATATTGGTGACCACAGGCATAAATCTGATCCATACATTTATGAAGGATTAGTGTTAGTTAGAATATATAAGTGGTGGACTGTAATCCACCAAAGGGTCATTTTCAGTACACGAGCTGCAGCAGTGTATTGCAGTCAGTCAGAAAGCATCAGAGAAAATGTTCCAGTTCTACAGAGACTCTGTCAAGCGCCGATACTCCAAAACCCTCTGATGAAGCAGCAGCAGCAGCTCTTCTTTATCTACTCTTGCTTTTCAGACAAAACTGAGTAAACAAATGGATACTAGATGCATGTGGATGACAGGGGTTTCTTACTGAGTTGAAGCCAACTATTCCAAAGGCATTGTCATTGGACAGGATTGTGATGGTTGCCTTATTTGGGGTTCCCAGTGTCACGCCATTGGAGGAGCTCTGGAAAGCAGGGAGGATTGAAAAGATTAGATAAAACCAGGCTATAGAGTATGTACCTGAACACATCTCAACCTCCCCCTGACACTTGCGCTCATGTGAAAAAACAGAACGCCCTACTTATCTATTGTCTTCACTTCATTTCTCTACTCCCACTGAGAGGCCCTGATGAGAAGACACTAAGACAGGAAGTAGTGGTCGCAGCCTGGTTGATTTTGTCAGGTTAGCTCACAGCAGGACGCCTCCTCAGGACTTGTGCTGTGCTCTGTGATTCGGCACTAAGACCTGACAAACTCACAGTGATCTCACAGGGCTTAAAATCACACCGCGACTTCTAGTGGGCTTCTACTGTGAGTTTTAAACTCAACAAAAATAACCATTACAGTGCAAGGAAGGTTTTCCTCTTTCTGAGCACTATTAAAGAGAAAGACCACAGCCTTGTTATTTGGCGTAACTTTCCAAGGTTTCCATTAGTGAGCTTAGTAATGGTTTCACAACCAATGCTGACAACCACCATGTCTGAGCTAGAGTGCACAAGCTTCCAACGAAACTTCCAACATCCATTTGCAATGTGCAAACTAATTAGTATATGTGCAGGCATTGTGGATAATGATCAGCTATGAGAGCCTTGACATGGTATGATAAACAGAAACATAATTTGCTCCCCCAAAACAATTTCTCAGCTAAACACAATCCAACTGATAGCTCTGCAGCATGTAAGCGTGTACGCATGTTAAGGTGAGAACAGGCCAAGGAGAAAATGAAAAACAAGTAAGTGCTTAGGCCTCTTGCATTCATCACCATATTCAAACAGGGCTTTTCCCAGCTGTAACAGAGCTTTCTTTCCGCCACTGAGCTCTTGTAGCGGTCGACTCACAGACACAGAATCCTCACGCCTTCACAAAGCCAAGCCACTGGCCGAGCCAGGGAGCAGCTCACACACATACGCGCGCATTCATCTGTGTCCGACAACAAAACCGTACTCAAATACACAGTCATTCGCGCACACAAATTCGTTGCTTAAAAGCCAGCTTTGTTATACGTATGCAGCACTACATAAACCCTGCGTCCCCCAAACTAACATGCTATAAACCCACTGTGTGGTTCTACCTTCTGTTCCTGCACAGCACTGGTAGGCTGCACCTGCTCTGGTCCACAACAATTCTACACAGTTTCTATACAGCTATACATCTATATACGTTTTGTTCTGTCATAATCCCTTTTAACAAAATTAGTACAATATTTTCTATTGAAACTGAGTTTACAGATTGATTTGTCAGAAAGATAAATGTACACTGATCAACCCTTTATTTATTACTTGCGCTTGATCTATGACACCCCTTGTAGTGCACATCCATCCTCCTGACAGTCCTTTAGAAAGCTGATAGGGGAGCATTTGGCCAACGCTTTGTCTCCCCTGTAGTGTAAATAGAAGGGCTAAGTAGGCCTCATCTGGTCTTTCACTCTGGTAGACGGCTAAATATGGGCTTGCGCTACTGGATTTTAATTAGATGACACAAAAATGCAGCGTCTTCTCAAAATGTTGAGGAGAAAGTCACTCTCGCTGACAGCTGTTTAGACTTGTGGCCGTTTTATAAATGTATATAGCTGACAATAAGAAATTCCCACTGACCTTTGTCTTAGGTCTTTTAGTATGGAATAAGACAGCAAGACCAGGCCCCCCTAGCTCATCAATCATACTTGACAGCTAAAGGCTACATGAAACCATGGAGATAGTCTCTAGGTGTAAGGCATCCCGGGCTGTGATTCCTTTGACAAGGATTTACAATGTATAACTCAAACTTTTAAACATATATAGCTGTTAGATAATAGTAAAAGCATAACAGAATTCTACAACAGAAAAAATGCAAGCCATCTGTTCTTTTTAAAAATCTAACAGTAACTGGTCTAGAAAAAAGTAGCTATTTGCTCCTTCTCATGATACGGTGTGTTTGGTAGTGCCAGTAAAAAAGTCTCAAATGCTGATGCAAGATTTGAATGTAAGTTGTGAAGCCATTGATTCATTGTAACAGACTGGGCTTTCATCAACAATAGTGTGTCAATTTCAATGGTGAATACACAACATATACAGAAATGAAATCCTCGGAATGGACATGCCCATTGACATCAATGGGGATAGCGAATGAGTGAATCACTTTTATCTACTGTGTGGTGGGGCTTTGGCTGTCAAAGTTAGTTTCTTTTCATCAAGGTGTCTTTTGGTGGGGAACCTCAGAGGCACACACAACATTTGGCCCCACCCAGGCAGCTCTGGAAAAGTCCTGTATAGAGCACACACATGAAAGACCATGTAGCTCAGAGCCTCCCAGGCTTGCACTGGCTGTCGCCCCCTCTCTCTATTGCTTAGTAGATGGGGTTAGGGTTTAGGATGGTCAGGGGCAGACTTAGAACAGTGGGACTTTGTGGACAGAAAGCTTGGAGCTCCAGAGAGAAGAGAGAAGGGAGTGTGGGAGGAAGAGGAGAGGGAGTCATCAGCAATCCAGAAAGAGACATCGAAAAAAAAGTAAGCACACACAGACAATGGGCATGTACCTGTAGTGTAAGGTTGAAGGTAAATGTCTCATCGGCTTCAGGCAAGTCATCATCTTTCACAGCAATGAAGATGGTCTTATTGGACTCAGTGGACAGCAGGACAACCGCAGCATTAATGGATTCAAAGTCCCCTGTGTTGACTCCCTCTAGCTGGGTGAAACAAGCAAACATTCAATTGTATCACTTGCCATTTAACTAAAGTAACATTCAGGCTTCTTTGTGTGTTTTCATTTGTTCTTTTTTCTTTGTTTGAAATACTTTTTGAATTTATTTGAAATTGTGAAATGGAGAGAAACAGGAAAGGCACAAGAGAGATGGAGACAGCAGAACACAAAAGATCAGAGATGGGTTTGAACCCAGGATGCTGCAGGTACATGGTTTGCATAAGCATATGAAACCCCCCCAACCACACGGCACCGTGCGTCCAGCTCTTCTTTTCAGACACCAACTGTGAGCAGCTGACAAAAGCCCCCACAAGGAGGATGTAAAGCAAAAATCCACTCTGTGGCTTAAAAAAAAAAAACAGTTTCTGCTTTCACACTGGGTGTGCTTACTGGTTTCTGTCTGCCAGAGATAAAAAGGTTATTAATTCTCTCCTTCACTGGACATAAAGGTGACAGCTCAGCAATACAGTAAGATGCTTAGATGCAGACTAAATAGATGACTTGACAGACTGATGAGTATGGATACACAATGAGCCATCAATGAAAGGTTTGTCCCGGGTCCTACCAGAACCAAAGCCGTCACATTGACCGGGTCTCCCACTCTCTCCACAACCAGCCGGATCACAGCTGTGTTGCTCTCGTTGACGACAAAGTCAGTCTTCCCCAGGAACCGCAGTGTGGCTGAGTCAGACGTAGAGCCAGGGATGGACAGAGCCAGAATCAACCCAGCTAGCAGGAGGACCGGGAGCATTCCTATAAAAAGGGGGAAACACATGAAGGAAATCTTTAAACAAACAAATGCAGTAAAGATTGACATAATGCATTTATTGAAAAAAAGCAGAGGCAAATAAGAGGATATTTACAAATTTGGAAAGCTACAGAGGGTTTATTTTGAATTCAATCAGTGCCTACATAAATACACAGATTTAATGAGATGTTCTACTCCATAATACTGCTCAAAATGTATAAGAACAGCTTCACACCTACTCATCACCCCTTACAAATCTAAAATATATATTCAGTATAGATAATAAAAGATTAAATGAATATGATATACGAGCAGTTATCGAGTGTTCAGATGTTCAGATGGCCTGGCTTTGGAAAATGTGCAGCCATACTGGCTGGCAGGCTTGCTCGTCATTGTGGTATAATTGATTCATAACATTATTCCAGAAAATTCACCAGCTTTTGTCCTCATGTTGTCACAACTGTTAAAGCAGTTGTTGTTGAGTTTATTCTTCTTGACCACATTAATGTAATGTCATGCCATGTGTTAGTAGTTCAGACAGCCTCCCATTCAATTCTGCTCTGTGAACACTCTCTTCTCTCTCTAATCATCTTTTCTGCTCCTTTGCTCCCTCCAATCATCCTCCCTTCTCTTCTACACCCCTATTCCCTCCATTTCTCCTCTCGTCTCGTCTGCTTTCCATCAGCTCTCTCACCCAGAATAATCCTAAAGCTGGATGAAGAAGACAGAGACAGTTGTCATGGTTAACGCAACAAAACAGCACCGCATGACAAATGGGGCTTGTTAAATTGCAGCCCCTCTGTCCTGTCTGTCCTCTTCCTGCTGCCTCTTGAAAAAGAACATCAGCAGCTACGGTGAATGAAGTCATGTTGTTTTTTTTTTTTTTCGAAAGCAAAAATCATTTAGGAAAGTTGGACATTGAAAATATCCCATTTTTCACATGTTCCGTTGCTGTTATATCAATTTGAGTTATTCTCGGTAGTGGCGGGTGTTTAAATAGCAACCATCCATCAATCAGTTTGTCAGCCAGGAGAACAAGAAACAGCTTTAAAAGTTGTTGGTTGACAGCTAAAGTCAGAAACAATTAATGCCGATGTGATGTGAGTGCGTGTGTGTGTGTGTGTGCGTGTGTGTGTGTGTGTGTGTGTGTGCACAGCACCAGCACTGGAGAGATTGCTGGAAAATCCATCAAAAAAGGATTTAGAGCTGGTGGGGCTGGACAGTGGGGAACATAGGGTGAGGCTAAGGGGGAAGAGAGGTGAGTGTGTCACTGGACAAAGAGAATAAATCCTGTTATTGGCCCTGCTCTCTCTCCTGGGGTTGGGAACTTCCTGCACCACTGACTGAGAGCTTGAGAGAAAAGCTACCCTCTCTCTTGTATCATCTCACTGGAACTGCCTTACAGTGTAAGTCCACACTAGTCAAGGCTATACTCTTATGGGTAATCGCATAGGTGGAGGGTAGGTGCTATTTACTAGCATCTGGACACCTGCTAGTGACTTGCCTTCCTAATTGAGTCATATTGGACAGTAAAGGCACAGCATGTCAGTTTTGGCAAAATCTAATTGACCACAGCATATTTTTTTTATCATACAGAATTCATTTTCTTTAAATTTAATCTCAGTCTCTCTATGTCATGTCTGTTTTCATTTTTCAAAATGTGACTTCCCACGCACTATTTCCTAAGTAAATCTTTGAGCCTCAAAACCTCACCTCCACAAACATCGCTTCAACCACAACCTTCTACATGGATGGCAGCAAGCATTCAACCATCTACAACAACAACGTCTTCCTATTCCAAAAGTGAGGGGTGGTCCTTTTCGTATCCACTGATGCTGCACTTCCTTCAACGGGCCTAATAGAAAACAGATGCTGTGTGGATGGCACAGGTCTGTTTCATACGCGGCAAGGCAGTTTTTATGCTGGCATCATGCGTTGTGCCAACCCTGACCCCGGGGGTTACAGGAGGACCAATGATCTGTCTGTCAAAGCAAAAGGTGGCATGCAGTGCCTGGCACAGATCTCTGACATTGATAAGGCTGGGAGTAAGAGTCCATGTAGAGAGGTCCACAGTGACACTGCTGCATGCATGCGCGCACACACACACACAAGTTTGCATACATGGATGCATCCGCCAGAGCTGGCACAGTCGGCATATGCAACCAAAATGCAAGATAGACAGCTGGGTGATGGGCCAGGACACTGGAGAGTTCTGAAATGCATGAAAGCACCCTGTCCATCACAAATAGTGTGGGCCAAACAAACAGAAATTGATGACTGGGGCCAGGACTCTAGGACATGGCACTCTAACAAGCCACATACAATAACACAAAGAGACTTCACTTTCTGAATATCCAAAATTACTTTTATTGACTTATTCTGTGACTCTAACCTCAGTCAGTTATTATCTAAATAGACCTCAACATTGACATCACCATAACAATTTTTGTCCAGTAAATATAACTTCCAGCCAACTTCTTTCTTCTTTTCAATATGCAGAGTTTTTTTTAGAATTATGGTCCTCTTGCACAAGCAGGCTTTGTGCTTGCCAGAAAAGTATCTCAGCACTGGGCATTGAGCTACAACAGGAGTGCCACTAATTCCACTCGTTTCACCGGCTAAGGTCAGATTAAAGCAAAGGGAATAATATGTAGGCAACACCAAAATATATGTAAATGTACACAAAAACGCATGTATACATCATGGAGAGTACCCCTTCGGTATCCGCTTCCAATCACTCGCTCCTCTCTATCCTCTGACCTCTCTCTGTCACACATCTAATCAATGATTTTAACCTCTTTTCCTGTATCTCTGTGATGGAAAGCTTATCACCACACAGCCTTCCCGACAGGATCAAACATGATAAGCACCATGACCAGTCAACAGTGACAACATCAGTGCCGGTCAGTGCTGGTCACCTGCCAGCCCTTCTTAGAGCAGCCTATCAGCGTAAGGAGTCTGGTTGACAAAAAACACAACTTTGGATAACTCCCAGACACACGCACACACACACACACACACACACACACACACACACACACACACACTCACTCACTGATCTATTGGATATCCCTGTCAGAGGTGCTGAGGAGGTGTCTGGTTGCAGGGCTGCTCCTGGGGTCAGTGTGCGGCGCTGATGCCTCTAGGGTTTCTCCTGACAGTGGTCTATGTGTTGCAATCTTTAGCATCAATTATTCACTGCAAGCCCACGACTTAACAGTCAGAGGATGGTAGTAAGTGTGACACTGCAGGATTCGCTGCATAGCACATGCCCTGTGCCGTCTGTGGTTAGTCAGGTAACCGGGCTGTTGACATAAGTACGTAATCATGCAAGCTGTCACAGGCAGTCCTGTTTTACACTGAGTGATTTAAATTTCTCCTTGTTAACTAAAAAATATGCCTCCATTTTTGTCTCATTAAATACAGAATCTGTCATCCTGTTTTGCCACTTCAGCGCTCTGGAAGCTTCTCGAGGTAAAGTACCAGCCTCTACTGTATAATCACAGCCAAGGACTTTGCTTTTATCCTTTGCTATTTCACTGAGAATACTCTGTATTGGAAGCTTTAAATGGGCAAAGCAATACTCTTACTTCCTTTTTGGTATAGAGGGTGTGTAGGACAACAGTCTGTAGAGTTTTAATCAAGGGCTTTCCCATGAGGCATCCTTGCCCTGAGGCTTCCCTGGTCCTGAGACGCCCTTGGTGAAGAGCTTGTGGTTATATCTGGCAGTTAATCACAACCACTCGCATATACACACACACACACACACACACAGAAAGTGATCTCCAGTTGTCTGACACTGGGAGGCCTTCAGTGGGATCTCATTCATCAATTTTACAGCTCTGGTCGGTGATCTGGAGTCAGTCTGGCCACAAAAAGAAACTGCTCTGTCATTAACATCAGCTAATATAACGGGGTTCCTGGAACGTTTGTGTGTCTCTTCAGGACAAATTCGCACTAAAAAGTAACTACGAAAACATACAGTGCGCCTGATACTGACTGAGATAAACAGATGAGTAAACAGCAACACAGAGGCAGATGGTGTGGTAGGTAGAAGAGCTACAGAAAGAGGGGATTTACCTTTATCAATTTGTTTTTATATACAATGTATGTTGGGACTGCTTAGCCAATTCTTCACGAATACAAACAGTTGAAAATGAAAGTGCCTTGTGGTCAGATGGCCTGGTTATTATTCAGAAGTCAGAATAAATGTGAAAAATGCCTAATATGAGCAGGCAGCAGCAGAGTTTGCTCAAAATATCTTTACAAAAAGTGTTTATTAAAGCCATTGATACCTTAAACACAAAAGCAAATAGAGCAAATCTAATCAACTAAAATAAAATAAGAAAATGCTATTGTGTTATTTAATGCATACAACCAAAATGTTGTCTCTTTTCATAGAAAGGCTGTTGTATTAGTTCAGTTTGTATTTATAAGTATGGTGCCTCCTCTGCTCTGTTTATTGGATTGTTTTCTGTTTGAGCTCCACTTCACATTAAGCGATGCTACCGGGCCAATGTGTCTCGGGCCCTACCACAGAAACCACCCACCGTCCGTGCTCAGCCCGGCGAAGCCGCGGCTGCCATACCCGGTCAACTCACGAGCCCATAATTGCACTTCGCGTGTAGTTTCTCCTTCTAGTATTTTTAGATTAGTGAATGTTCTCGCCATACAGAGAATTTGGGGGGAAGAAATTAAGAAACTTAATAAGCGAGTAGAGCTAAAACATACATCATTAAATCTGACAAAAAACTCACTTGTTACTCACTTGGCTTATTTTGGAGAGCTATTATTTTGAGGAGAAAAACAGAAAACCTACCATTAGTCCAACAAGAGGGGGAGAAATATATGAGGGGAAATTAGGATGGCAATGTGCTGAATTGCAGCCAAATTATGCCATTCCACATAAGGGGAACTAAACAACACTTGAATGAATTCTCTAAAGAACAAAAACGCATGAGGTCAGCCTCCCAGCTATTGTCAGCCGATACTTTTCAACCAGGCATTTCTCCTTCAGGGGCAAGAGGCTGCCAATCAAGTGTGCATTTTACTGTGAAAAAAGAAACAGAGAGAGGGAGAGTTTTCCTGAGGTATTGTCCTCAGGGCCGTGGTCGGCTGCTCTTAAGTTGAGCCAATGGCATCTCGCATCCCTAACTAAAAACAAGACTTTTTTTCTTCTTCTTAGTGGGAAGTAAGGAATATAGAAAAGAAAAGTGGTTCCAACTGACTTGGAACCAGTGCATGAGCAATTCAGAGCGTTTTCCAGTTTGAGCATTGGCTCACTGATTAGCCTGTACGACACACAGTGATGGAGGCCGACAGAAAGGCACTTTCAGGGGATTAAACAAGGTTGTGCTCTCCACAGCCTCGCACACCAAAGGGCCAAATTAGCAAGGGTATTGCTTCATTGCATGTAACTAGTTGGGCCTTGATGAAATGCTAATTGCATTTCAAAAGAATTCCCAAAACAGAGAACGGGGGGAGTATTTTCACTGGAGAAGAAGCGGGACTTTACGATTCACTGACCAGCACACAATTTTAAGGAGCAGGCTTTTGTTCACTCGTGCTCCTTTCTGTGTTTTCTGTGCATTTCGAAAATTGCCACAGTTCTCTCATCTTTTGTTTCTCCCACTTTTTGGCATGCTGGCCTCCTCTCCAACAGAACCCAAACCATCCTATTCAGACTCCCTTCTTTTCTCTCGGCTCTACTTTATCACTCCTAAACAAGGACATACACAGCACACACATCTTTGGTACAGTAGGTGTGGGAGAGCCCCTCTTTCAGGCCTTTGCAGCTTTGGAAAACTAAGGGCCAGATGGCAGGCTTGAGGAGGAAACAAATCCCTGAACAAGTGTGGTCAACCGATCCTTATTATCATACATAAATATAATAAGAACTGTTGTGCTGCACATTGCTCTCATCTAGCTGCAAGCTTGTTGTCGGTCGCACAGATTCAGAACAGTTATGCAGCTCTGAATGTCAGCGGGTGCACTTACATGCTTACACGTTGTAAAAGAACACAACGTGTGTTTGGATCCTATCATGCACTGACATAAACACAACAATCAATTTGAAAGTTATCTCATCTTGCATTGAATGCCATTTCTATCAAATCTAAACATTTTTTCCTTTGCAGTGCTTCACAGATGACACAATGAAAGACACAAGAATGCAGCGTGTCTTTTCTATTTATCATTAATTGATCCTGATCTTGTGAGATGTTTTACTCACAAAGCTATAATATAATAAAAGGCACCCAGAGCCAGTGGATGAATACATCTTTTTACAACAATAAACACCCCCCGTCACCTCTCAGCCATGCTCAGATCAACCACCCCCACCTATTGGAGGAATTCCTCTGTCATGACCAACTACAGTACAATGAGGGAAGTGAGAGATAAACTGAGAAAGACAAGAAAAGAAAGAAAGAGGGGCTGGTGTAAGGGACGGGGCAGATGGGGGGTCGGAGATGAGTTAGTGTGTGTGTGAGGGTGTGTGTGTGTGTGTGTGTGTGTGTGTGTGTGTGTTTGTGGATGAAATAATACAGAATGGGTCAGACACACACATTGGGGTGGCGGATAAATAAGGTTGAAGGGTAACGGAGAGAACTAAGGATTTTGAAAGATTGATCTTAGAGTCAGTGACCTACATCAACAGGTTTATGTTTTAAATAGGCACCCGACCCTTCTGTCTCTCTCTCTCGCTCTCTCTCTCTCTCTCACACACACACACACACACACACACACACAAAGACCCTGGTGAAAGGCAGTGGCGGTACTAACAAAGAAGGGAAGGGTATAGGGATGGATAGCCAAGATGTCCTTCCAGTCGAACATGACGTGTGACCCACTCAACCCGACCAGTCTAAATTAGGACAGGAAGCAGGGGCCGTTATGGGATGTGTTCCACGTGGCTCCCCCAAAAACATCTTGGCGAGGCGAAGTCATGGGGATTTATTGCCCTACAGAGGGACCCATGTGGGGGTCTGCGCGTTCAAAGAATGGGATCAGTGAAGAGCAACCAAACAGTGTGTTCATTTATCAAATAATGCTGCAGAGCAGGTTTATGGCTTCAGAATAATAAGTCATTCAATGATCACAAAAGGGAAAAAAGAGGATTCCTGCTTTCAACAGTCCGTGCGACTTAATCTAATTTGTACAAACTACAGAGTCTAGCCAAGCTAATGTGAACCACAGGAAACAGCCTTCCTAAATGTTCTTTTACTTTTCATTATGTTTTGACATTTGAGAAAGCGATGTTGCTCTGTGTGCTTCCTGCTGATTTACCATGCAGTTTGCAACATAGCTGCTTTAGCTGAACTGGATTTATATGTATTTGCTATAGAATATGATAAACATATTACAAAAATATAAGAAACGTCATTAATGTTATGGATTAATCTAAATATATTTATATTTATATTATTGTTAAACCCAACAGATAAACTGGTAATGTGATCGTCTATACTCATCACAGCAGGTAGGAAAGGCTGACCTGTCAGAGGCCACCGGCTTTACTAACATCACAAGAGGTCAGAGTTCAAGTTTAATACTTGAATGGAAATGCTGGGCAGCTGTGGGAGGACACCTCATCGCTACAGAGTGCAAGGTATAACAATACGTGTGTGTGCGTGTGTGTGTGCGTGTGTGTGTGTGTGTGTACATGCGTGTGTATGTATGAGAGTACAATTATTAGAGTTGACAGCAAGTTCATGGCCGAGGGTTTGCTGCAGGGACAATACTAGCATCCTCTTCCCGGGAATAATATGCGGTTTTTAAAGCCCACTGAAAAGACCTCTGGATCGTTGGCCATCGCTGAGGACCCACTACTTTCCTGTCCCTCAGCTCCAAGAACAACAACTACTAAAACATGATACTGTCTCCTGTGCGTAAGCATGAACTATCAAATGATTTTTAAAACAAAGTACTAAAATCCCCAAAACATTTTAAAAGACTTATTTACGACTTGAGTTTGTCCACTCACTAAATCTAAAATCAGCTTTATCGGGGTTTTCCAGACATGTTGGCACACAAGTTAAACAAATAAAAGCACTAAAACTAATTATTTTCAATTCATCAGATATTTTCCTGCATTTTCAATTTCTTCTTAGAGCCTTCAGCATACTTCTTCTATCCGTGCCTTAACTATACTGTCTGCCCACAGCAGTGACTTATTTTCCCACATTGGCCAAATATCACTTCCTTGAGAAGCAATACACTGAAATGACACCAAACAGTCAATGAGATGTCTAACAAACTTACTTCTGATTTAGAATTATTTAATCTCAGAAAACTATTTCTATCCCTAAAACTCTAATCCGGTCACACTATACAACACAGAAAACCGTTTAATCCAAAAAGCACCAATAACTCATGACTACGTGTGCAAGTGAAAAACATTTTGCTATTTTCCAGTTTTGCATCATGGCTGTTGATCTCAATGGGCTCATTTTAATATAGCCTAAATATAATTAAAAGGTATGGGCTATCTCTATAAGGATGTGTACACAAGTAACTGTATCGTTATATTTTATTTCATTTTATTCTATTCCAATTTAAATATTTGTATTATGTAATATGTGTGTATAGCATTAGGGGCTACAACTTACATTTAATTGTGCAACCCTGTGATGTGTAATGGTGGTAAATGAATTTGCAGCCTTGAAACCTTCCACATGCACAAACGTAGTGTTTCAAAAATGTTGAGCCCTACGGTTCATAAACCCAAACAAGCATTCAGTGAGCCCAGTCAGCTCACAGCACAGTGAAAAGGAGGCGGGTTTAAGGTATACATCTGTCTTGCACCAAAGAATTATGAATTGTTCTGCTGCATGGTACTTCTGAGGGAAATGGTAATTTGAGGGAGAAGTGGGAATGTTGGTGCAACATTTTATGCTCTCAAGGTGTGGAAATGAAAACCAGACCATAACTAATAAGAGGTGTATAGTGTAGGTCTGCTGGTTTTCTCATCTCACGTCATGAAAAATGTAAATGCAGAACACTCACTGAGGCGAATTATAAGATTTTGCAGTGCGTTTACTAGTTATAACATTTGCTACATAGCCTAAATGAACGTTATCCTCCGCAGGCCTGCATTTTCATGTGATTATTAAAGAGGATATCATAAGCTGCAAAAAAACATGTAAGAAACCAACCAATTAGCTTGTGTTTTTATATAAACGATATGGGAAGTAATATAGAACTACAGATGACAAAAAAGATCATAAATAGAATAACATGCAATGTTTGAATTCAACGTTATAAACATAAAGAGATCCTTTACACCTCTTGCCCCCAACAGTGATCCATGGTGCACATATCAGCGGAGGCAGGCACAGCCTGTTGCAAGGCAGTATTGAGAACTGTGCAATCATCTACTATTTCCCTCTATTCCAACACACTGGGAAGGCGTCCCCAGCAAACATCAATCTCATCCTTTCCGCAATGTGCAACACTTCAACACCTTTCATCAATGTACAAGCTCTGTTTATAGCACTGTCCCCTTTTGTAGTGCGCAGCCATTAGAGGGGTGAGACAGAACCGGAGAGAGGCAGGCAGTAAAACAGTTTCCGCCCAGTGAATCACATTCAGACCCTCACACAGGCGACTGGGGGCTGACCCCTGCCAGGCGATGACATAAACACTGACAAACAAAGGACCTGAGCTCTGAGCAAGTGTGGATCTTAGAGGATCTAAATCTACAAAAAAAAAAAAAACTGACTGTGGCCCAGGGGTTTGGGATGATGGAAATAGAGATTTGAGGTTTGAGAGGGGGGGGGGGAATGTGAAAATGTCATGGCAAGTGTTGCGGCTTCTCTACAAACAAAGGGGGACAACTGCTCAACAGATCCCATAATGTCACCATTTTATACAAAGATATAGTCCAGAAACAGTTAACAGTGGAGGCTGGCGCTAAGGAAGAGCAGGTGTAAGTGCTGAATGGATACAGAAGCAGCTCCCTCCCTTCCTCCCCAGTGAGAAAAAGGGATTTAACTGCGCTGAGGCACAACAGAGGAGGCAACAAAAGAGATTTGCAAGGGACGAACCAAGATGACATCATGTCAAAGCAATTAGAGATAAGGTGGACATATTCAATTATTCAAGGAAAGAAAAACCCCACCCCGTCAACTGGTGTGAACTATGGAGCCTGCACGTCTGCGTAAAATACGCAAAGAAGCACAATGAGGCTACAGGCACCACTCATTGATTTAACAGTAACAGCACATGTGCGCAACTTTAAGTGTGCCAAGATTACTTATGGCCCGAGTAAGCTTATAGATTAGTCAACGGAGCCTTTATGAGAGGGTCTCCAGCTCACCATGTGTGGCGGTTCCCCCCTGAATTGTTGTTTTATTTCAGTGGGAGAGAGAAACCCACACAAAGCGCAGTAATCACACTGGAGATCCTGGATGTAACCATGGAAGCGTTTGTCTCCGTCCTCAATGGGCTACCCGGCCATTCATTTACTGATTGCGCTGAATCAATATTTAGGCTTTTCAAATTTTATTAGCTGCTCCAAGGGGGATTTTTGGCACAATGCAAAAAGAAATTAGCGGTGGCCAACTACTTTTAATCGTTTTGTTATAGTGTCCTACAATATGTCTGCTTGAGCTGTCTGGCATAATTGATGAGGAGTGTCGCTACTCATTTGTTTCTTTTATTCGCTGCACTATCAGTACACCACTATAACGCCTTGAGTTACTGATTGACTTTAATAAATAAAAAAATCTGAGACGTTTGCTTTGTCCTAGAGTCGGGGTAACCATGTGTCACAAAGCGATTTTGCATCCAAGTATTTCTACGAAATCATCCAGCAAAGTTTTGCTGATCGCCGCATATCCGAACTATCAGCCCGTACTCACAATGACAAACAGAAGCATGTGTTTGAAAAGAGACTTCCGATAAATCATTCCAACTCACCTGACACCTTCCTTGGATTCTCCGTCCAAGATAAATTACTACGCTGTATTTAATGCTGACGATAACATCGATGAGTCCTCTCAGAGTCAAAAGCTCCTTCTCTTCTCAAACAGCATCCGATATCTGCTGCTCAACTCGATTTGTCCTTCTTGGGGATCCCGGTGAACTGCATGGGGTGAAGCGTGTGTGTCATCTAGCGGGACTGGAGGAATAACAGAGACGGAGATGTTCCCCGGTCTGTTCAGGACCTTCTACTCTCTCTATAAACAACGTCGTCCTCCTGCGGCCACGTGAGAGCTACTGCTGCTGTACACACACACACACACACACACACAACTCACCGATCCAACGGGAAGATTAGTTTGCAGCTACGCAGGGATTCCAGCTCGTCTCCCGGTGGCTGCCTAATGAGACAAGATGTTTTAATCTCATTTGTTTCTCGTATGGTGCTCAGTGTGGTGGTGCACAGCGCCACCCTGTGACCCGATGAAGCGCCCGTGAAACTGTCTCTCCTTTCTTTACTCAACATAAACTCTGCAAATGTTTACTTCTTCATAAGCTATTTAAAATCTGACAAAATTGTATAACTAATGCATGCAAGTGTGCATGCATCTTTGCCCGGGTAACCTATCATGTGTGCTATAAATAAGTATCATGCTAAATATGTCCCCAGCTAACATTAAATGATGGGAGGGACGGTGCTGACTCTAATTTAGAATAGGCATTGATGACATTTACTGCATACACTCCATAAACCCAGTGATGGTAATTAAAGCCTATTTTCTACTGACTAGATATGTTGAATTGTAATTAACATGGCAATTAGTTTAGGTATATGGTACGCAATAAACTTGGTTGCCACGGATATGAATACAAATGTCTGAATATAATAATACTAACTTTCAAGTCTGTTGGTTCCCATCACAGCAATGACGACCCTGACCTTTAGCGCCATCTCGCGATCAGAAGTCAGGACTCTGTTGAAGACGTCACTCGACACGTCACTACGCAAACATTTTGTTGACGTGGCGTGAGCGGTAGCGACTCAACAGTAGCGAGCGGGTAGGAAACTAACGCTAAGCAAAAAAGGAAGGTGAGACCGAAGGTAAATCCCGGGGAAATATGGATATTATCCAGGTCAACTGATTGATCGGTGTTCACATTACCAGGTAAAGGTTATTGTTGGCGAAATCATCCTAATTTATCATTCACCAACGGTGACAACAGGCGGATAGCAAGGCACAAACCTTACTTGTCACATAACATAAGGTGGACGCTAGTTAGCACTAGCCTGACGTTAGCCTGTGCAGATGGTTCTTAGTTAGCGAACTGTGGATGTGCGCTGTAAATCTCAGCCTTATTGGTACAAGACCAACGTGGCTGTTAATTTAAACCACTGCTTTGGTGGCTTGTGTTTCTAAAGTTACTAGTTATTCCTCTTGGACGGATGTCGACTGGACTGAGTTGTAGCATTAAGCTAGCTATGTTGTTTTATAGACAATTTCTTTAGTTAAGTATGTGCCAAGATGGTATTTTAGCCACAGTAGCTCTTGTAAGATTAGCTTGTTAACCACTCTCCTGTGCGCTTGATAAAGGAGATGATTCTAGGCAACGCGTTAGATTGCCAGCTGCTAACGTGGCTAACATTACATCATGTTTAAAGTACGTTAGTTATCTAACGTTAGATTAAAACCTGTTTTACCGTTACATCACCGCTGCGATAGGGCAGTAGCTAACGTTAGGATACGTCAACGTTATCAGTCAAGATATGATAATCCACAGTAATGTTCTTATGGTTGTAATGGTTAACGAAGCAAACATTGCAAAAACAGAGGACATTGACATCTCGAGGATTCAACGTACTGCCTGTAAGGTCTCTTATCCATCTGGAAGGGACCCAATTCTTATCTACTTTAACATGAATGAGGACTGTCTGTGAGATTGACACGAGTCTCTCATTCACTGCTCCCTTAATTGCAGGTTTTAGGAAATAAATGCATGGGCTTGAATGGTGTCATACATTTGATATGGTCAATTTATAACAGTGTGATGACATTGACAGTTACATTGGAACAAAGTCATAGTTCCTAGACATAGTCACCTGCATGTGTAGTAAGTTTTGATGATCTGTCAAGTTGTCAGAGGCACGTGTGCCTGCCATGATCTTCTTTTTTACAGCATAGCCCTCTTATTTTAAGCTATACAACCCGTTAAATGAGAATTGTGTGTGACTTAATGAGGGACTTATTGGTTCAGGCGAGTTTTTTTCTTTTTAACTTCCTTTAGAATAAAAGCATACCTTGCTGGTATTTTGGTACTCAATCCTGTCTCTGCTCTTCCCAGTACAGTGAAGAAAAATGTCCAGTATAAGCCAGCACTATGGCTTCCAGTCAGCCACCATGGTGAAGCCTGCCAATGGCGGTCATGCCTATCTGTTTGGAAACAATGGCTCAGAGAATGACCTGTCTGAGGAGGATGGGGAGAGCAATGAGCTGCGGCCGCGTGGCAGAGAGAGGCTGCGGAGAAGCACCTCCAGAGAGAGGATGGACGACATTATTTACCTGACCAGAGAGATCCAGGAGGGGGACACCCTGAACAGCATTGCCCTGCAGTACCATTGCTCAGTATGTTTGTCTTCAGACCTGTGTGTGTGTGTCTGTCTTTCTTAATCTCCTTGAAGAGTACCCACTTAACTCTCCTTCATTTTCACTGTTGCATATTTAAAGCGGCTAGAACTGTTATAACAACAATGTATTAAATGACAATGTGAAACGGGTCACTTGTAGTGATGTGTCTGCGGCTCCCCTCGACTTCACAGGGCTTTATGGTGAGTTTCAGCTCATTGTTAAGATTTTAGACCCGTTTTCAGCCTCAGCAGGCAGCAGTTTTCGGCAAAATTACTCTATAACCCCATTGTACGCTACCCGCTCAGCACTTAACAGCATACGCAGGCTAGCGACTAGCTCAGATTTTGTGTTCACAACTAGTTTCAGTTGCCTCTTAGTGGCAAAAATATATAAATGACACACTTGTACCAATATCAATGATTCAGTTTATGACTGGTACAGTGACATGCAACAAAAACACTCCTTTAGAACATATCAAGGTTAGGTAAGATTACATGACAGGATTTTTCTAATAAACTGTCATTGCATACCTTCCATATATTTCCACTGCTATCATATGCATATTATATATAATACTGTTATGTGTATTTATTCGGCTTGCTTTACTTTTATTTAGTCTTTTTTTGTATTTAATAATTTGTATTATTTCCTGCATTCTCTTGTTGACTTTGAATCCAGAATTTTCAGACCACAGTTGATGTAAGATAGTAGTTTGGCAGTAAGCAGTGTCATAAATTCATCTTTCTCCTGTGTGTGTGTGTGTGTGTTTGTTAGGTGGCGGATATAAAGCGCTCCAACAACCTCTTGACAGAGCAGGACTTCTTTGCCCTGCGGTCAGTCAAGATTCCTGTGAGGCGCTTCAGTGTCCTCACTGAGACTCACAGCACTGGACCTCTCAAATCTGCCTCCCCCGCAGCTGCCAGGCGCCTCCACCAGATCTCACCTGTTACCTCCCTTCCCGCCGAGTCCTCCACAGACTCTTCCTCTTCCACCGACAGTGTGGAAGGATTTCTAATGGAGAAGGACAAGGACATTGAGCGGCTGGTGAAATCCACAGGTCCGTCTCGCAGCAGTCTGAATGAGGTTGTGTCCTCCTTAACGCTACAGCAGCCGCTTCTAGGAGAAGTGGAGTATAAACCGGTACAGAGAAAGGACCCTTATTATGGGGCAGACTGGGGCATGAGGTGGTGGATGGCTGTGGCTATTATGCTGGTTGTTGGCATTGTCACACCTGTGTTTTATCTGCTTTACTATGAGGTTCTTGTGAAAGCTGACGTCAGCCATCATGGCATTCCTACACAAGCTCATGGCAACGGACCTCATGGACCTCTCCAAGGCAATAATTTAGACCTCCCTGTTGGAGACAAGGCAGGGGCTGGACACAATGATGGCAATGTGGTTAATGGAGATCCACAGGGACATGTGGACAAAGCAGGAGACGGAGGGCATGAGAAAACATAAAAAGGGATTATTACTTTACCTCCACATTTGTTGCCAACTCAGACTTAATAAGACTAGGTGGATGTTCCCATTGATATGTTGTTTTTTAATAGGCTTATACAGCAATGCAATCTGTCTGACAAGGACAGTCACTTTGTAGTGAGGGCATTCATTTTTATATGGTTGAGAAACTAGGAATAAGGGTGTGGCCACTGTCATTCCTGGTCTGTTTAACATTACATGCTTTCCAACAAGGAGTAACAATGGGCTAAAACAGTTAGGCGTTGCTGAACTTTTCGAATAGACGGATACATTTGAGTCAGTGTAGCCAATGGACTTGAGGTAATGTTGTAGTTATCTATGCTGCCGCGTTCTCAGTAAGCTACACACAAACTATATCCAGGGATTTCAAAAAGAAACAAACAGCAAAACTCTTTATTCAGCAAATCATAATTCTGAGGATTTGGCTTTATTAGTTTATTAGCAGTTTTATTGCCATGTTGGAAATTGTACTTCCCAACACTATTTCTTGGGAAAGTATGATTGCTGTCATTGAGTTTAATATAGAATTAATTTATTTCAACTCTATTAAGATACTTACACTATCAGTATTGAGGTACCAGTTGAATTATTCTTACTTTCAGCTTGCCTAAAGAGTTTCTTTATTTCACAGCATAGTGAGGAAAGTGGGAAATGCACATTATTCCCATGACTCATTTTTGTAATTGTGAGATTTTAGACTTTGTTACATACCCCATTTATTGTATTCCTGTGTTCACTTGATACTTTATGAAAAAGCATTACATGTGTTGACAGTATGTGCCTTTTTAACCTGTGCAAATGTGCCTCAGGCTGTAAAATAAATAAATCTATTTTGAATAAATTATTACCAGTGTGCGCAGCTTGGCCTTTGTTATTTACACAAGTCTTCAAAGGAAAGCCTGCCCTTCAAGATCAAACAAAACTGACTGTGAAACACTATTTGCAACATATATACAATATTTAACCAGTAGTGGCAGTCACATGATTGTTTACTTCAACAGTGAGTTTGCACGGGCGATACTTTCTCAGTATGTAGCTTCGCCATCAATGTTCTCATCACTTCCCGCAGCACCGTCTTCACCATTGTCAAAATAGCTGTCAATGTAGTCGTTTTCCTACGGAGAAACAAAAGAAACATGAAGTCAGATATTAACTCCGCTTCTTACATATCGACCACATTAGATTTGCGTTAAACAAATTTGCCAAAAGCGATTCCAGGTTGTGATTTGTAATCTAACCTCTTCAACATCCTCTTCGTCATATTCTTCCTCTTCAATTTCTTCCTCCTCATTCCCGGGTTTCTTTTCGGTCTCGTCGTCTGATTTTTCAGGGTTTCCTTCATCGTTCTTTGCCAGGTTCTGAAATGTTGTGGATAAGTGCAAATATACATCCTGAGCTCATTTATACTTCATCAACTTCATGAGTACTTGATAAATCACGTCAAGAGACAATGAATAGTACATGTCATGCTCAGTAGTTTGAAACTGAACAAACAAAGTGACGAAAAGCTTACGTCTAATTTCTTCAGCATATCCTCTGCGTCTTTGCTTGATATCTTCTCAGTTTTCTTCTTTGTTTCTGTTGGATTGGGGCATTTTGTCTTTATTCTTAAAGGAATAAAATGGAATGGCATTACATACATCATGGCTTTAACATACCTTTTTTAGCACACATTTTTTTCTTTTTGGGCATCAATTCTTTTGGAAGGAGGTTCCAGTCTAAAATATCAAGAATAGCATTCCATTATTTTACTTTTTGTTCTTCTAAATTTGCTGTAATCAAATGACAGTATGTAATGCACGTACCTGGACTCCAATCCTGATCTTCTATCAGTCTTTGCTTCAAGTATCTCTCGGTGTATCTCTCCACTTCTGTTTCATGCAAACAAGAGAAAAGTCAGCTTCAGTATAATCTAAAACTAATCCCAATTCACTTTTACAACACACTCAGCAGTTTATCAGAACCATGAATTTAGCAACATAAACCACCGGGTCCTACTCCTGATCCATTATCACAACCACAAATCTGTTTGAACTATTTACTATAGAGTCATCAGTTTTTGGGCTTTAATAGTGCCAAAACAAAAGACTTTCATAGATGAAGTTAGAAAATAGAAAGCACTTAAATTATGCATCCAACAACATTTAGAACAAGACATTCTGAAAACTTGATCTACTACTTGTGAATATATATTTAGCCCATCGCTGAACAAGGAAACTCTAAAGACACCACCCGGCCAGACCACAGAAATAATATTAAAACTGCCAGATGAGGCAGCAGCTGTAACTCAATATTCTGCAATAACTATACCTCTCTCTCCTTTTCCCAGATATGACCCTGATGAAATGTCTCAGTTCCTAAGTGATGCATCATCTTCCCTCACAGCAGCCAATTGTCTTGTCATAGCATTTCTATCAGATGTCAGGTTTCTAAAGCACTACTCTCCTCCTCACCTGCTTTATTGGACTGAGCCTTAATGTTGTGTGGTAGCTGTTGCATTGTTCCCCTCATCTCCTGTTTTAAGGCCAGCATGTAGTCCTCATCCTCGCCAGCTTTCAGCGGCACCGGCTTGAAGTCTGTGTTCTGGAGGAGGATGGATAGTGAAGGGCGATAATACCAATTAAGTATGACAGTTACTTTTTCACAGGTAATTTGTTTGCAACATCTTCTCCTACACTATGGAGTAGATGTGAAAAGTCTGTACATTTATGGATTTACAGGTTTAGTGTCACCTTCAACTTTTCTTCAACAGAATACATCTTTGTTTTAACTGATACAGTAAAATGGTACCAAATTGATCCTACAATTACATTGAAAAAGATGATTTCAGGACAAAAGCAGCTCAAGTACTGAAGTATTCTTAAAAATTGACAGATCGTTTTATTATATTTTTATGACACATACATCACAAATTTTATGGTAAGAAAAAAACTAAACAGAAATGACCACTGAACATCCTGAACCTGTGTCCTTTGTGGTCCTTCAGTCTAAGCAAGTGGGCACAGGTGTCACGTACAAAGCAAGGCTTAATATGCAAAAGGTCAAAATGACCCCCGGGGGCCTCAAAAGCATCAGGTTTATCAGGTGGTTTGTCGTAAAGTATTTGGGAATATCTACCATCAACTCATGAGACAACGGGCCCCCAGACACGGACACAGAATATTGCAAACAGTACTCAGCCCCTCTAAAGACCCATAGATAAACTTAGGGGATAAACGCTCACCTAAAATAACAAACATTTATGAGCAACTGTTAGTTTGTCTATTGTTACCGTGACAATTACAAATATCATTTCACATTTGATATATGCAAAATACAACATCGTTTTTTCCATAACTTGTACTTTTGTTCAAACATAATGGATATATTAATTATACAAGTCTACGTTTGAACTGTCATGCACATGTCTCTCTGATTTGTAAACAAATGCGGTAAATCACTTAAATGCTGTGCCATGAAACGCTTTCAGGGATTAGAGGTGAATTTAATACACTGCAATGTGATATGTCATCCTGGGTTATCTGCATTTGTGTGTGTGTGTGTGTGTGTGTTGTCGGGACTTACTGGAAACAGCGGGTTGGGCCCCACCCTGGATTCTGGCATGCTGCCCCTGCCGATGCCCAGAGCCTCGACGTTGAAGGTAAAGGCACCTATTCCACGACCCTTGCCTGCCATGGCTGCAAGCCTCCTCTGTACCTACAACACAGGGTCCACATGCCGTTAGGCAACTCGCTGTCAAACACGTGTAGACACAACTTCATGTGCTACAGCTTTCATCGCCTGTAAGCCTGCACATTGCCTGCTATGAACCGTTAATCAACGTCGACACATCACATGCTCATTATCACTTTTTAAAAGTTGTCATACTCACTATGTGACTGTTTGTGAATTGCTCCTAACGTGGAGACGTGTTTCAGGGCTGTTCACTGGCATTTAGCCGTTTAGCCTCTACTAAGTCTCCATGGTTTCACTTTTTCGATCTTACTTTACGTAAACATTCAGCTACTCAGTTGTATCTGTTGTTCGGCACGTAAACTAACTCCTGAAATCACCAATTTTACAGCTGAATCTAATGAAGCAATGAGCAGCGTGGACACCTATGCACACATGCTTCTCTCGGGCAGTCAGCGTAAATGTGACTCTAACTCGCCCCGCCCCTGTAATGACGTGTTTGTTTCCAGCCAATAGAGTAGCGCGCTTTATGTTGTCGTCACTAATCTGATCTTCCAATGAGCACGCTCTCCTCCTACAAGGGTGTGTCGGCTGCTGCGATCACGTCAACATATCGCCTCTAGCTAGCAACCAATCTCCACCGACAAAATCACTCGAAAGCACAAAACCCGCAGCAGGTTACCTC
This sequence comes from Anarrhichthys ocellatus, assembly GCF_004355925.1. Classification (NCBI taxonomy): domain Eukaryota; kingdom Metazoa; phylum Chordata; class Actinopteri; order Perciformes; family Anarhichadidae; genus Anarrhichthys; species Anarrhichthys ocellatus. The sequence continues at coordinate 2,266,191 of NW_022280039.1, forward strand.
GACAGGTGCATGAACTGGGATGTCTGCAGCCGACTGGTACGCTCACAAATCGCTCGGAGACGGACTCTTCTGGATCCAGGAGCGATTCTACCAGTCAGAGAACCGGGCCAACATCTGGCTGCTGCGCGGCTCGCACCAGGACGTGGTGGTAGACACGGGTCTTGGTTTGAGGAGCTTACCTGACTACATCGACGGCCAGGGGCTGCTCGGCAAAGATCCGCAGAAGAAGAACCCGCTGCTGGCCATCGCCACCCACGCCCACTTCGACCACTCGGGTGGTCTTCATCAATTCCAACAGGTGGGCGTCCACAGCGCCGAGGTCGATGCCTTGGCCAACGGAGACAACTTCGAGACGGCCACCTGGCTCAGCGACAGAGAGATAGTCGAGGCTCCCAGTCCGGGATGGAGGGCAAGGAACTACAAAGTCAAGGCTGTGCAGCCCACGCACATACTGCAGGAGGGTAGGTAGGAGACGCAGCCGTTGCAGATCTGATTTATTGAAGGAGAGTAGATATGCGATCAAAGCCCAGGTCAGAAGGTCTAAACGCATTTGCCCGGCGATAAGCATCATGGTCGATACCATTAGACCATATTTAATGGGTGTGCCTGGAATCAGTATTTTGCACATTATGCAGTAGGCCTATATAGAATGCTTTCGCTCCCCACAGGAGGATTTACCCGCACAGTGAATTTGGCGGAAGACCAAAAATGACTTGCTAAATGGATGCAGACACACATTCCCGCACAATATAGAGGCATCTAACATATGCAGTGGAGGTTCTAGAGCGGTGCTAACATTTTTCATCGGGGTCTTAATGGATGGTGCACTAAGCTTAGATACAAAGGATGTTGTATTTGCTTTGGCAGGAGTTCAATGTGAGGTCAGGTGTAGCACTTGTACGGGTGTAAATGTGGTATTACTGGTCAGGCCGTGTAAACAGTGCAGAGCTCATTTGTCAACTCTCTTTATCGAAGCAAACCGTGTTGATGATTTGTGAGACAATATGTGACAAGAACAAATCATTCTTTTGTTTGCAGCTGTTGTGCATATTCTTTTTTTTTTTTTTTTTTTTTTTTTTAGTTTTTGCAGAGCAGCTCTATTTTAAGCCAGCATGCTGATGACACTGTTACTTCCAAGAAAGATGAGAAGAAAATGCAGAGATGGTGCAGTTTATGGAAGGCTTCCCATAGAGTATTAATAACCTCACAGCCTTCCTCCATAGTGCTATTGGCAGATTCACACCAGATCAATTCACTAATACATTAAACTCACATTTTGCCACATTTCTCTGGGATTTCATCATAGGTGTTGCACAAAGTTTATATCACAAAGGTCTTTGCATTTGGGATTAGCAGCTTTGTTTTTGTTGGGGTTAAAAACTTTGTCTTTATTTACAGAGTTTAAATACTGCAGCCAGCATTAGTCAATGCACCGACTTGTTCTGCTGTGTCCGAGCCACCGCTGCAGTGCTGTGGTTCAGTTCCACCCTTCTGTCACAATGTGCAACTCATATCTGCTCTGGACAAAATCAATGATGTACTGAATGTCTTTCACATCATAGTGATATGAGACGACATGAGACGACAGCCTGCCAAATTATGAGGAACATAAGGGTTTAGTTTGGATGTAAGCCTAAGAGTAGAATGCATATGGCCTTGAAGATAGTTACAGAAGTTATATTGTGTGTGTATCTATGTGTGATGATTCTGAAAACATGACACCATCTCTATCTCTAGGTGATGTCATCAACCTGGGTGACAGACAGCTGACGGTGCTCCACATGCCGGGCCACTCTCGCGGCAGCATTTGCCTCCACGACCGTGACAATAAGTTGCTCTTCAGTGGAGATGTAGTGTACGACGGCGCCATGATTGACTGGCTGCCCTACAGCCGCGTCAGTGACTACATCAGCAGTTGTGAGCGCCTGGTGGGGCTAGTGGACAGCGAACAGGTACCATTGAAACACACCAGAGGGCAGCTAACCATTTCAGCTCATAGTACCAATATTTTGGGTCAGATTAATTGAGCTTTGATGCACAAAGTATCCAATCCCATTGTCTACAAAATTATTAGGTTTATAATGAAAATATCATAGCCGTGTTATGTTTTTGACAGAGTTGTCCATTGTGTGTACATTTTAGGGGACTTTTATTCATGACGCTCAGTGACTGGATTTTACCAACAACAGTGTTTTTGTAGTGTTTGTCAATGTACGTTAAGGATAGAAAAGATAATTAATATCCATGTAAATCAAAAGATTTACCAGAATTTGTATTTTAGCGGTATGATATAGTCGTCCTTAAATCAGAGCTATGTACCTATGGATACATATTAAACTTATAAATTCATTAAACAGGTGGACCAAGTGCTCCCAGGACACTACAACACCTTTGGCGCGAAGCGGCTTCACCGGATTGCATCCACATATATCAGCAGAGCTGGAACGTGCCCTGCAAAGTTCTCCACATTTGCCTGGGGTACTCTGGCTGGTGTGGCGCTGCGGGCATTCAACCCACGGTGTGCCTGCTAATGAGAGGGGATCATGGAGCCGAAGGAAGCACAAGTGAACAAAGAAAGTTTAAATATGGAGGGGAGACACCCCTCATTTATCTGTAACATTGTTCATTTACTTATGTAATCCAACAGACATCATAGAATTGTCAAACTTTCTGTAAAATGCACCTATTGGGTTACATAAGTCAATAATCAGCATCATATGAAGCATACAATATAAAGTATTTATAGTGTGATTCTGTTCTATACTAATTAATATGTATATGTTGGGTTTAATATGATTATATATGATTTTTCTACTTTAAGCAGTTGTAAAATTATAATAGCACAACAATGGTACAGCTCTGCACTGCAAACGGCAAGCAGAGTCAGTATGGCCATAGTATTTCTCTATGCATTTTACAATGCTCAGTGAAGACTCAGTGTCGACTACCTCCCACGTTTGTAACAGTGCTTTGTGCTATTGACAAATCTAAGGCTTTGGTTCCGAAACATTGACAATAAAGCCTCCGTTCTACCTGCCTGTCTCGATGCATCTACTAAGACAGACTACTGCACTACAGTCGCTCACGCAAGATGGGCTCTCCTGAGATTTAGTTGCTGGAGAGAGAAAGAGAGGAACAGAATAGGATATAATATGATCCATCATATGCTCAGAGTGCAGAGCACTTCCTGCAGGAAAAAGAAAAGTTTCCCTCAGTCGACTTTTCTAGTTTACTATTCAGAATAAATAAACCCTGCATGTTTGACCTGTTAAAACTCCTATATGCTGTGCTACAGTATCAATATACTGTAAATAAGAGATGTATTCAATCATAATCTAAGCTACACAGTTGAGATCAATAAAACTTTAAATATTACCATACACAGACTTCCGTGTAATATTTCAATTTATTTCATGTAGACAAAAATGTGGAAGAAAAAGAGTCATTTTTGAATTGATAAAACATTTATTATAATTAATGTTATATTTTTTAAACATGAGATTTCCACATTTCTCAGCTTATGTTTGCCTTCTAGGGCGGTGTACATGCAGAACACAAAGCCTGCTAACATGTGGAACTTGCAAACGTTATAACATTCAATGTTATCCATATGTAACCGTTACAGATCTGCACATCATCTGTTAACATAATAATCAGCTATCAATATAGCTGCATTTATAACAAAAGAGAGGTTTATTTGTTAAAAATGAATTTACAGTAACAAATGTTTTTCAAACATTTGACAGTTTTAATTCTTCGTCAAATTGTTGAGTTCTGAGCCCCAAGAGGGAAACTGTTAAAGTAAAATCCACAGTAAACAATACAGAGAGAGTAGAAGAGGTTACTGCACTGACAGAGACACAGACTCACCTATAAGATTTGAGTTAGATGATTGTTTTCTTGTGACAAAAAGTAACTGCTGTTAAGAGTTGTCTAAATGGCATTAACTTACAGAATTAAATAAATACATGGCAGTGTAAATACACCACTTTATTCTTGCTCTTACTATCGTGACCTACTGGTTGACTGGGGATTGATTTAAGTACTCGGCTTCATATAAAGTTGCTTAGAATACAGCCCCTATACAATCATTTCTAACAAATGTCTCTGTGTTGCATAATATTTGTTTGCTGGATGTTACACATCTTATTGGAAATTCCAAAATCAGGAACTGGAAATCTTAATGGAATCCTACAAAACTGCAGAGTAGCAGAATTATAGGAATGGCTTTTCAACAATACTTCAGCTTTGGTTCATTTCATCTTATTCTAGTTTGTTCTGTGTATGTAGAATCTATTACCTACTTCTAATGACATCATCAGTGTGCAGATAAATGTGTGAACGTTAAGACCAGAGGACAGATTTTTACCCAGAAGACATCACAGTAATAACCAGTAGTATGTATGAGCACTTGCATAAAGTTACGCTTTCACCAGATTCATTGTTGAAATGATGTCAAGTAGTTCATCATTTTAACTTTGAAGTCAAATCATGTGCAAAAACAAACAAAATGGTGCATAGTAATTGCAGGAGAACCACAAAGATCATCTGTTGTATGAATAATTAGATGCATATACACTGAATTAGACACAGCAGACAGTACAGACTCCAACCTTGACCTCCACACTTAACAGTTTCTAACATTTGAGAACTCTTGACTGAGTATACCTTGTGTTCATCTTGCCACATGCTCACTGGCTTTCACTGCAAACCTTTATCTATAAAATACAGACAGGAAACATCCAGTCAAAATACTGCTAGTGCACTAATAGATATGATTTTAAAACATTGTTTGAGTAGCCAGGGTGGCTCATAAGGTCAAAACAAAACCAGTTTCAGAATTAGAGTCCATGGACAGACATTAGGCCCAGTGTGGCCTGTTTATTAGAGCACGTCCTTAGCTATTAGCATCACTTTCTCCCAAGCAGCATGACCATAATAATTTCTCAAAGCAAGCAGAGTACCTCCCATTTAGTATTGGACCATCTTCAAAATTGCGGCAACCCAGCAATGTGCTGTTGCCTGCAGTGATTGTCACCTGTCCTTTGTGTTAGAAGACATTCCAGTTCGCCCCAAGAGGGTCTTTCATGATCCATCCTCCACCAGGAGGCAGTAAAGGCAGCTTATCCTCCTCAGGGCTGTGCATGTGGCTGAGCTAACTGCCTGAGCTTGGTTCACATATATGTTAAGCCAGTTAAACCATGGTTTAAACTTTTAACTGTTGCCTTTAGGCCAGTGTAAAAGGTCTCTCAGACGGGACAAGTTCACACCTGACTTTGAAGCCAGTTGCGAGGATCAAGTCTGGCTTTGAGGTTCCTGAGGCTGCGTCGAGCCGGGGAGGGCCTTGAGAAGGGGGCTCCCTCAGATGACTCGAGGCTGTGGCTGCCCTCACTGTTGCTGGAGCTGTTGCTGGAAGTGGAGCTGGAGCAAGAGAGCGTGGTCTGTGTGCTGCGCTGTGACCGAGGTGACCGGGAGGAGACGGGGAACGGGGCGAGCAGCGAGGAGGGAGGTGGCTGGCAGGGGCACTGCAGGGTCCCTCCTCCTCCGTACCCCCTCCCTCGAAGGGTGCTGAGCTTAGCATCCAGCGACAGAGTGCGTGGCCTCAGGCGGGAGGGGGAAGATGACAAGAGAGAGAAGTTTGAAGAAGGCTCGGGCCAGCCATGGCGATGGGAGCAGGGACTGGTGCTGCAGTGACTGTCGCTGTCTGAGGTCAGGCTTGCATCTGAGGACAGCAGACTCAGCTGTGGGCAGCGGTGAGGGCACACAGGACTCCGGGGCAGTCGATGAGGGGTACAGGGGCTGTGGCCAGAGAGGCGAGAAGTACATGGACGGGGGCAGCCAGCGCTTTTGGGGTTGTTCTCCTCAAACACAGACATCCAGGTGGGAGAGGTTCCCAGCTGGCTGCGGAGCTCCAGCTCCCGCATTCTCTGAGCCAGGATGTCTGACACAGTGATGGTGAGGTCATTGGATGACTCAATAACTGCAGGAGAGACGCAGCAAAACGCTTCATTATACTGCTGGATACTGGGCTCGGGCCTGGTTTTTCAAACTGGAAGTTCTTACCATATGGAACATGAATCCAGTTGTTAAATATTCTTTTATTTGTTAAGGCAGGGATTAGGATGGTTTTGATGCCAAAATGAATGAAAAATTTGATCTCACTGGAAGTATGGATTATGGGCAGATTTAGAGACATACTTGCAGTTTGTGAAGTGTGTGAGTTACTTTGAAATGTATTCTTGAGTTCATAACCATACACCAGTTGTGCAGAATAATGAAAAAAGTAATCAACAAAAAAACAAATGATGTGTGAATTCTGCACATGTCTTAAAGTTCATTTAATTATGATGAGTGATCATGAAACAAAAATATCCTGTCCTGTAATGTTTTGATCCTGGATTTGCAGTAAATCCCAAACTGCAACATTTACCTCAACATAATTTATATGGAGCCCTACTCTTGTTACATCACCTGTCGTTGTAATAAGACGAGAGCAGAGCACGAATCTCAGCAGACACAGCATTATCCTGCAGCAGAAGACCCTCAGAGGAGGGTGTGGCAAGAGGAGCTGCCGGGGAGGGGTTAGGAAAACCGAGAGGGAGGTTGGTGAGAGAGAAGGGATGGAGTGGATAGGATGTTTGCAACCGGGTGCGTTCAGTTTTTATGTGTTTTGATGGTCATGAGAGAAAGTGATAAAGGTTGATTCATGTTTATTAGTGAATGTTAAGACATGATGAGAGAAGAAAAAAAGATTCACTCAAGGATTAAGATAATTCCCCCATGAAATATGAATGGTGGAAGTTGATGAAAAATGTGCCGTTGATCATGAATAATGTATGAGGACACAAGGACATAATAAAGAAGGACAAAAAAGACAGAGCCAGGGAGTGATGGATTCGGGACACACGGGGAAAATAGGAAAGGACAAAGAGGAACAGAGAAAACAGAAGACAGAGAGTGAGTCAGCGTGTCAGAGATAAGACCCATTCTATTCTACAGTACTGAGAGTGTGAGTTTGAGATATCGGAGAGGGAAATTTAATTGCGACAGGATCTCTCCTCATGCACATGGACCAAAGGAATTAAAGCTACATACAGTCACATGCAAAGCGGGCACAGTGCTTTCTTTCCCTGCCCTTTGCTTTTATTCCTCCAAATCATTTCTTCGGCTAAAAGTGAGCAAAACGTTTTTTTTATGCATATCCGCAGTGATATAATCAGGGAGAGCTCTTACCCATTTCGTGATAGAGCGAGCCCTGTTTTGGTGTGACAGGAGCTGGTTTCCTTGGTGATGGCAGTTCAATTTTCATTAAGTCGTCACAGCACTGTTTCCATTGGCCTGTATGTTGGAGACAAACTGTCACTTTCAACGCACCAAGCAGCAGATCCAGAATATACAACAGTGTACGTCCTTGAATTGGAGTCCTTTAAGTAGTTATGGTAGTATATGTATCACACACTTCATGTGTTAGAGCATAGCAAGTACTTACTCATGTCGTAGAAATGTTGCCAAAAGGCCTCCATCCACCGGTGTGTGTCCTCACGGCTGTCTGTTGTCAGGGTGTGGGTGACCTCCTCACCTCCATACTGGTTACTGATACAGATATTCTGAACTTTACTTTGAGGGTCTTTCTCAGACGCACGTATTCTGGTCTCCTGAAGCACAGGAGCAACAAAGAATACAATCATCTACCACAAAATGAATACAATCAGGAATGAATGCCAGCACTCCTGAACTAACACAATTATGTGCTGCAACAAGTGATCATTACGGCAATTGTAATTGTAGGTCCCCACTGAAAATGAGCCCTCACTAGTACCGCCACTAATTAGTCCTCTTCCAATCCATTTCCCTTCAGCAATTAACCAACAAAAGGTGCAGACTCCCAATTCCCACATCTTCGTTCTACTCCAAATGTGTCTACGTCTGCTTATGACCACTAGATGGCAGTGTTGTTCTATTCATCTATTCGTCACACTGCGCTCCTCTTTAGGACAGACAACTAACTGTATGACAAAGGATCACACAGACCTGATTTGACTGACTTGGCTTTAGGTCAGCTGGGAGATCAGGGTTAGCGGCTACATAAGACTGAATGAGTCACTAGGGAAGGAATGAGAAGCCTCACAGGCATCAACTCCCAGACACAGGAAATAAGATGATCAAGAACCTGACTGTCTGAATGACTGGATGAGAGAATTATGATACCTAGTTGGATGAACAGGTTTTATTTTCAAATCTTTAAAGCCTTTTATCAGGACATGCCTGCTCTTTTCTGGCATCGCTGAACATTAACACAGAACAGAACAGTTTTCTATGCTTGGCTTCTGAACAGCTCTACTGGGGCAACTGAGGGCTGAGTGCCTTGCTCAAGGGCACCCTTACTGATAGATAAGAGAAGAGCTCATTTTTTATGTACTTTGGCTTAGAGTCAACCAGTTGCCTCGCGATTCAAACTGGCAGGAATCCACAAACCCAAATCCTTTCCATCTATGCTACCGATGCCTCAGGCATTACCAAAAACAACACAACTATATGGGTTGTGTCAGGCTGGCTCAACCTCCGGAGCACTTTACTCTATTCCAGATAGTTTCTTCATTTATGCGATTCCTCTGCTGACCTTGTTGATGGCAATAGTGAAAGCTGGCTCGACGTTAGCCTCCACATCTTCTTGCCGGTGGTAGCAGAAAAGGCTTGTTCCTTTTAGAGCGGCGTACACTTTTGTCCAACTCTGAGGCTCACCTCCCAACTGCTGCGGGGTAGAGGAAAAGACCAGTGAAGTGCGGATTGAAAGACAGGGAGAGAAACACAAAGAAAGATGGCAACATAAGAAGAAGAGGAGGAGAGTGGAGGAGGAGAAAAGGACAACCAGGACAAAAACTTAAATCTATTGAATCCCTGAAAGGCATAGTTCCCGTCACTGCCGCACACACACCTGCCAACTTACCTTAACTTTCAAACATCCACTCATCATCTGTTGGGTCATACAGTGAGGCTGAGCTGCGAGGCGGCAACACATACTGCCATAGAGCGGCAGCCAATACGAACACTCTTCTGCAGGGAAAGAGAGAGAGATGGATGGCCAAAAATAAACATCACAAATAAATAAAAGTATTCCCACATGACATTCAAAATGTACACACAAACATGTATAGTCATGTGCATCCACACACACAGAGATGCACACACTTTTTCCTGTCATACTGCCCCCCTTATGAACACAAAACAAGGCACAGGGGTATAAAAGACTGGCAGCTGCAGGGAGTGTCATGAAGTGCAGCAATGAAACTTTACAGCAGGCTGAAAAGCCAATGAATAAAACACTAGGGGCCTGTCTGTCTAAGGGTCTGGGCCCTTGTTAGTCCACATCATTACAGCTTTACACAGCAGTCACCTCATAGCACAGACGTTATTACTGTGACCTTAACAACGGCTGTCTGTCAGAGAACATGGAAGGACAGAGAGGAGGGGGGCGGAAGGAAGGGGAGAGAAGAGGGAAATTAAGGGAAATTATTTGAACGCAAGGAAGGGAAGAGAGACAGTTAGGAGTGAGGGAAGCACAGAAAAACAGACAGATGGCTGGATTGGCAGAGAACAGAGAAAGATGGTGAGGAGACAGATTGAAGGAGGCTGCCACTCACCGTTGCCTGAGATGGTGAGGTCATGTGTGCGAAAGCTGTCCTGGACGTGCGACAGTGACAGGCTGGTATGAGCTAAGAGGTGGTACTTAGGGCCCCTGTCAACACACAAGAGAGGGGATGGAAATATATTTTGCATTTGAGAATGCATGTTCATAGTGAAAAATTGTCTCCATAAAGATGCCTACTTGTATTCTCTGGAATATATATATAATTTCTTCCTCTATTCAACATGTAAACTAGCTAATATTTAAACTTACGGTACAGAGGGAACTGGCAGTAGAAGAGGAGCTCCGTTGCTAACAGGACTACATGGCCCAGGGTCCATGGCTGCCCGGAGCTTCTTCCCAGCGGATCGCCCTAGTGACGAGCTCAGTTTACTGGCTAGTTTCCTTGGCGTGCTGCCTGTTGAGTAGTCGTCCTCTGAGCAGCAGCTATACAGTTCAACACGCAGCTCAAAACCCGGGCTGGCTTCATTACTGCGAAAGGATACACATGATGAACATGACCATATCAGGTTGTTTTTTTTGTGAGTATTTCAGTTTATGTGTGAAATAGATTACTTACAATATGACGGTGTTGTCAAAGCAAATATCAGTGAGTGTCCGGTCCACTATCACCATGTCTGTGTCAAAGATCTCTCCTCCCAGCTGCAGCAGGCAGAACACTGCACACCGATGGAGCTCTACGAAGGACGAGGTGGAACGGCAGAACAACAGAGAAAAAAAGGTTTACGTGACATGTTGACATCTTTTATTAATCTGCATCACTTAAAAATTCATGTTCAGCTCCAAAACAACATCACCTCCAAGATGGAGATAAGTGCTTTAACAACGTGTTGAGGCCAGAGGCTAGAGAGGAAATATGACCCGAGTAGTTAAAGGTGAAATAAGATCAGCTCCTCCACCTGGCTGACAATCTGTGAACTGACCAGCTGTGCCAAGAATTCCTATGAAGCATGTTTTGTGGTTGAAATTGAAGCACAATGGTGTTTAATCTTGCAGTAGCAAATTAGAGCTATGAAACAACTATTGCGCTCTATGTACATTGTGAAGAAATGCCTGTGCATTGTAAAGAAGCATGAATATAGGTAACTATTATGGTGATTCCTTGTGCCGACACACCAACATATTAATAATACCAGTGAGACATGTATGTAAAAAAAATAGTACTCTGGGTATAATTGTTGAAATATAAATAGTGTGGCTACTGATGGTCCTCTATGTTTTATAATTACTACTGCACAACACAAATGTATTTATTTTGCCACTTCTCAAAATTCCAAGGTTTCAACTGAAAAGGCTAAAAGACGTAGTCCACTCCTATTTATGTGCTTCTCAGTACACAGCACATTGACACTTAATATTCACACTTAACATTAAAAGTATGAGTGCAACGCTCGGCTGAGAATGTGATTGGACACGTGATGGAGGAACATGCTTTACTCCTCCTCACCTCCTGGGCTCAGTTTATGTCTCGGTGTGCTTAATGACCTTGACTAACAGCCTCATTAAGCTTTGTTAAGAGTCTACTAACACTCTCTTGAGTTCATTTATATGCACAGGCCATGCAGATTAATTCCATTCAAGCTACCAGGGGAGAGAATGAGCTCTGACACTGTTATAATGACTGCAAGGGGGTTAACCCACATTGACATTATCAAGAGGAGGCGGGATAGCAAATAGTCATTTTTATGATTACCATTGTTATATTTTCAGTGCACCATTGAGTTCTGAAATGCCATAAAAATGTTTAACTACGAAATGTTCCACAGTAATAGTCCACAGAACGAAAACGTGAGTTCCCTAAATGACTAATAATGACCCAGTTTAGCACCTGTGTGCTGCTGCTGCTGCTTCTCAGAGCCAAAAAGCAAAGCCAGCAGGACTGAACGATGGGTCAGGTTGTGCTGCCAGGAGTTCCTCATGTCTACAAAAAAACAGTTCCTGGAAAATACTGAGATTTCTGGTAAAGCTGCAACATATTGTAATAATCAGCTGCAGGAGCTGTGCTGTGGACCATGCATATAGTAGAGAAAATGTCCTACTGTATGAGCTGTCTGCACAATTCAATGGGTCAGCAGATTTTTCAAATAGGAATCTCAAAGTCCACATCAGTGTTTTGCCCTCTAGCCAATGATAAAATGTGATTTTTTTGTTCTTCAGTCATGAGGAATCCCACACTCACCCCTGTGGTTATACAAAGCTTTCACACACATTCAACATATTTGAAATAGCCATTTCATAACCGTGTGTGAAGCCAATATACCATTCCCTCAGAATCAAATCATTAATAAATCCTATAGGTATAAATCATTAATACTCCATCAATACAATTCTTCACACACATACAGAGTTGGCTCCTCACCTCCTTTGTTCTTGAAGTACTCCGTGTCTTTCCACATGAGAGGGATCCGAAGATCTATAATGACAACAGACAGGGGATTAGACCACAAAAATGTTAATCACCCTTACTGTCTAACTGATAAGTGGTTATCTGAATGTGTGTGTGCACTCAGTCACTGGCTAAAGTACCCACAGCTAATTACCGATTGTGTATCTCTCCAGCTGGGTATATATATATATTTTTTACCCTCTCATCATGTTCTAAAGACAAACAAAACAAGAACCGGTTGTTTTGGTGTCCCTGGTGTGAATTATACCTGCAGTGCATCTGCAATGCAAACAGAGTAGCTCCATAATTATTCATCTGACTGCCCGCTGTCATACTGCAAGAGGCAGCATCTACCAGTCAGCCTCTGCCTGACAAGAGGAGCTCTGCATTAAATAGTAACACTAAAGGGATCACAAAGACTCAAGGTTCTCTTATATATTGCTGGTGTATATCCAAATCTCCAACAATAAATAAATGAAGTTGTGCTTTTTACAAATTCCTTGCATAATCCTGCATAAAATGATCCTACAACACACACATCCAGACATTTAGACAAGGTTTTACTTGCCTGAGATGGCCACTTTTCCTTTGCACGGGAGTCTGTCGTCCATCGGCCCTGCATCTGACGACCTCCGCGTGAGCTTCTGCATGACCTGAGCCTCTTTCATCCTCTGCAGCTCCGACATGTAGGCCATGATACGCGTGCTGCAGGTCTGCAGGCTCTTCGCCGCCTCCAACGCCTGGTCTTTTTGGGAGCAGGCGGCCAGCAGCTTGCAGGCTCCGTCGCGCATACGGATCTCATGGTCAATCTTCTTCTGGATGTCGCTGTCCTGCAAGCACAAGGGATGGTGGAGAAGGGCGGAAATAAGTCTTAAATGACAGATAATGTCACGTCTTTGGGAAATGTAGGAAGACATAATTAGAGTACAAGGGGTGAATTGAGGAAGGAAGAGAATTGGCATGTCTTCTCCAACAGATAGCAATACAGAGAAGGGCAATTATTTTTGGCAAGAATAGGAGAAATAAAGAAGACATCAAGAGTGTTAGCCTGCAGTAGATTACAGATCTCTTGTGGATACATTACTGAGATGTGTCTCTGAAAGCACTCAGGAGTCTGTTCAGTGTGTGTGTGTGTGTGTGAGAGAGGTGGCATGGACAAAATACACACACGTGGCCTTTCGCCCTCTTACCAACCCTCTGCTGAGCAGATGCTTAATCATTTAGTGCAAACTTATTCACTACACACACAGCTCATAAGAGACCCCAGGCATGCAAACGTACACGTACACACACACACACACACCTCTAGCCATGGTTCCTTTCCTCGAGCCATTTTCTCAAAGGAAAAATACAATATTATTAAACTAAACTTGACCTGGCTTATCTGAGGGAAAACATAATATGTACACTTATGCAGGAGTACACACACCATGGACACATGCACACATACTCAAACACATGCAGGCAGTAAAGGTTCTGGCTCTGCCTCTAATGATGCTGTCCAGAGTTTAAACAAATCTCTAAGCCCCTCTCCACTTTGTTAGCAGTACAAAACACTCTATGCATGAACTTCAAACAATACTCCGTGACGGGAAGAACTAACATATGAGGTGAGAGGAATGAGAGAGCACAAAGAGATCCAAGAATCAAACAAAGACCAAGCAAAGGAAAAGCTGGGTTGACCTTGAGTGTTAGTGCCAGCGCTCTTTTTTTAAGCTAAAACACCGTTGCTCTCAGCACATTAATTGTTTCAATCCCAGTAAGGTTGTCTTTAAAGAACTGCTTGAAACTAATTAGGAAAATATGATGGTTACTCTCCGTTTATAATGAACAAATGCCGTGCTGCATCTGCCCGACTGCTGGAATATTTGAATGTATATATATGTGTGTGTGTGTGTGCGTCCTCTTCAGCGATACATTAACAAGCTCGCAATCTCTCCACAAATAAAGTCCAGTGCTCCCTTTGCCCTTCTTCTCCCGCCCCTCTCTTTGCCTGATAAATGCACCTTCTCCTCCTCTACTCCAATGTTTCTCATTTATAAGCTCTCTCTGGCCGATTCTTATGAATTTTTTATTCTTTTGATTTAAGCTTTTATACTTTCACTGCTCATTTTCTTCCGCCTTCCCTCACAATCCATCCGTTCCTCTTCACCGTCTTCAATCAGCTTTTCTTTCTTCTCCTCCATACCCTCTTTGTGTCCGTGTTAGCACGAGTCCCACACGTTGTTCAACAGAGGAGCCGTGGGAGCGGAATGAATGCAGTTTGGACACAAAAGTCCACATTTGGACGCAGTGCACGAGATGAGGTTTTGTGTTGTTTCTGATTAACCGCAGTCTTGGAAAAACGAATTTGTTTCCTTTGGTTATTACCACACTTGCGCTGCATGGTGGTGAAAGCTACACTAAGAGCTGTGAATCACACAGATCAAACTATTCTGTCTCTAAACCATACCACCACAACATTGTAACACTGCAAGTCATAGTCTGGCATGCATTACAGTTTCACTTGCTGCAATAACATGGTATAAACGTTAAAAGGGACGGAGGTGATTACTAGCGAATTCCTCCTCAGAAACACTGCCATAGTGAAGAATCATCAAACCAAATGAGAGCATGACTGAGCGTACTTATACTGATGAAGATAATGTTTAGTGTAAAATCGACACCGGCTGTTGAAGACAATGTAGCTACACAAATAAGCCTGCCATTAAATAAACACATTCACTGACTGAAAAGCAATTACAGAACTCTTGGCTGCGATAGAAAGGAGACCAAATTACAGCAATGGTATAAACATGTAGCACTTAGCTACTGGATGTCTGCGAGGTACAAGTGGAGAATTCAATTTGACAGGTCAAGTGTTGTTGATTATGAGTGGTTATTGTTTGATTGAGTTGGTTTTCTTTAATTCAAGTGTCTCAGAGTTTTTGAAGAGATAATAAGTCATTATAACTGTGGATAAAGGAAAATGCACATTCAAGCTTGCATTATGTTGCATTTATGTTTTCGATTCTGTTGCAGTAAATACTTAGCTGATACTTTAAGAAAGAGCAACACATGCAACACATGCAGACAAGATTCAGTGATGAAACATTTTTTTGATAAATCAACTTAGTTGATTAGATGAAAACTTAGATAATCAATTATTAATTGAACCAATTAAACATGTCATCAAGTATTTACATTTTTATAAAAGTATTTCTCTTTTTATAGCAATGTAAATTAACGTTAACAATTTGAATACACCACCTTGTTTTGTGGGAAGAAATCATTGCTTTATTATTCAATCAGAAAAAAAGATTCCTGGTGAGCAATACATTTGAACAAAAAAAGGTGGAAAGAAATGTGAACCGAGAAAGGAGAGAAAGCCCAACTCTGGCCGTGTCCAAATGTCCTCGTCAATGGTGGCACCACAAACCATCGTCCATGCACCACTCAGCCGGAGGCTAGCCAGCCAACTTTGAAGGAACGCACACATTCTTATAGCACGCACAAACACACACACACAAACACGCACGCACAGAGTAAAGGACCTGTCACCACAGTCCAGTTTCATGTAGTGGGTTATAGAGTGAGCTGCTAGGAGGGGGTTCTGTATTTAGAGCAGCTAAATTAACAGGCTTCTCCTTAAGGAGGATCTCAGAATAGAACACTAACAGCCTAGATCTACCTCTAATCCACGCGTCTGGTTGTATGTCGGTAAAACTGACATAAACCCTCACAAACACCGAAGTAAGAGATAAACACACCAAACAACAATTAGCAGGGAAATGTCTAGTGGGGATGATAAACTCCTTTTCTCTTTGTAATTTCTCTTTAAGAATACACAGTGACTCCCTCACACAGTGTATTCAGAGTGGCAGGTGTTAGACCAGTGGGCATTGACAGAGAGGCTGCCTGCCTCTGATTGTGGCAGTGTGGACAGCGACAGGGATGCAGCAGTGCATGTTGGGTATCAAGCAGCAACACAGAGGGGAGGGAGGTGGTGCTGTCAAAGGAAACAAGGGGAGGGGGGACTTGAGAAAAAAAGTAGCGAGGGGGGCGAGAGAGAAGAAAGGCGGAGATACGGGTTGACAGGGCGAAAGGTCTGGGTGAGTGTAAGAGGCAGTTGGGAGTAAAAAAGAGACGAGAACGGGAAGTACAAGCGGAAGAAAAGAAAGAGAAAGCGCTGAATGTCAAGAGATATAGTGTTAGGGGATACGGAGGGAGGGATGGTGAGGAGGTGCTCGACAACAATGATGGGAAAAACACAATTTTGGCAAAAGGGAGGTGGCAATCAGGAAATGAAGAGACAGATTTGGCAACAGAAAGAGAGGTAGTGGGTTCCATATGAGCAAATCTGTTGCTGAGATAATGAAGCATAAAGCTCTGTATATGAGCAGACTTGGAAATAATTGGGAGAGTGTCTTTTTCTGAGAGGAAAAAAAAGACTTGACAGTTACACTAATGGTTAAAGACAGAAAACTTCCTAATTACTTACCGGCAATTAACTTTGGAAGCGAGTTATGGCAGGATTTAGATTAACTGCATACGGTTACCTCATACTCAAACAATTACTGTTCTTGTGGAGTTATTTAGCTAAATCATAAACATGGTAGAGTGGGTTGGCTGTTTTTCACAGGGCTGGTGGGTCCCTGTCCACATGTTGAAGTGTCCTTGAGCAAGACAACAAATGTGTGTGTTGCTTTGGATAAACTAGTTTGTCAAATGAATGTAAGGGATAATGAAACAAAGAATAGAGCAGCAGGAACAATACATGCAATGGTAAATATTAGTATTTGCTTCAAACAATATATTTTAAAAGCATCACTGTATGTCACACACAGTATTATGCATGAGGCCAATGTAAACCATTCAGCAGGTAATTTGATGCCTCAGTAGATACCAGATGGTCACTTCCTCCATCACCTCACCTGTGTGTCTGTGGGTGTGATCTCAGAGACACCAACACACACACACCTACACAAACAAGCTGGTTTGGGGATTTGACGCCGCTGCAGATGGTGTGTAATGGTGTGTTTATGATGTGTTGTTACGAATGAGTAGGCTTTTCTGTTCAGATCCCTGACCCTTGACCTCAGGCCCTGAGCAGACCAGACGGCTGCTGTTATAGCATGGGGTTAGATTTAACAGCAAATTAGTATTAAACACAGCAAGAAACGACACAGTTTGCTCTGTACAGTAGAACCATATTAATTCAAACTACTTGAGAATGACAGAGGGGGGAAGAGGAGTTATTACTAAGTGTGTTTACATTTACAAAACTACTCATATGTATATTTGTGAAATGCGGACACTCATTGAAAAAAGAAAGCATATTTGAACCAGTATAATATTTTGCCATTTAGCATAGCTCTACTGTTTCGTTACGCGGCTCAGTCTGTTAGTTCAGTTCGTCACTTTGATCCTGACTGAAATCAGGACCAAATCGACAACTATTAGATGGACAACAATGAAATTTACAGACGTTCATTTTCCACTTAAGGATGAATTGTTTTCATCCAGAGCCATTGTCAAGTACAATTTGTCCAATAATTTGGTTTATGACTACATACCTGTAAAACTAATGACATTCCCATCAGCCTTAGCTGTAATGCTAATTAGCAAACGTTTGTATGCCATCATGCTGAACTAAGATGGTGAACATGGTTACTATTACACCTGCTAAACGTCAGCATGTTAGCGTTGTGAGCATTCTAGCCTGCTGGCATTAGTAGTTAGTACCGAACAGTGAGGCAGCCTCACACAGTCCAGTCTTTATACATGTTCAGAGGACAAGTCTCGGGTTTACTGTAGCAAGCATGTGCACAATAAAATCTGCACTTCTGAAACATGTGCAATACACGACAGGCATCAATGTTGAAACAAGTAAAGACATTTTGCATGGAATTTGCATCCTCCAGTTAAAGGCTGACTTCTCTAACCACTATAAAACTGTGCCACTTTTTCGTTTTTGCTGATTCTGAAGTTGTTTTCTTTTTTAGACAACATGTCACAGCTGACTGCTCGTTGGACAGACAGAGTGAAAAAAATCTGTATAGCAGAGTAGCAAGAGGACAACAGTTAAGAAAAACAACAGCAGGACTTAAACACACACAGACACAAAGGCAAATGTCTTGCTCACTCACTTACACACACACACACACACACACACACACACACACACACACACACACA
>NW_022280039.1:2284409-2289666 GCF_004355925.1 Anarrhichthys ocellatus
ACACACACACACACACACACACACACACACACACACACACACACACACGCACACACTAAGATTTACACAAATGTGCGGTCTTTCTCTATTTCACATACGCAAACATAACCAAGAATTGGAAATTCCTGACCACTCCCATACAGACTTCACTGACCAAAGTGCTAGCTTTCAATTAGCCAGCCACAACTATGTGCCTCGCCTTCCTCTCCACCCTCTTCCGCTACTTTCCCTCATGCTCACCCTCTTCCCCTCCCACATCCAGAGCACGGCTGCAGTTAAGGATGGAGGGAGCAGTTGAGAGTGCAAGAACGAGTACAAGATAAAGAGAGGAAAGAAATCAATGGCAAATTAGCTAAGAGAGAGTCAGCGTATGAGAGAAAATGAAAAGTGGGAATGAAGATATAATAATATAATATAATAAGGATATGGACAGAATATGAGTGAATGGACAAAATGGAGTAATGAGCGAATTGCTGGGATGTTGGGACATTGCTAATGTGACTTTCAGTAACACACAACACATGTCACTGTCATACTCATGACCACAGATGCATAACAAAGCACACATTAAGTGCAGTATGTACACATATGTGTACAATGATTTCCAGAACACATAGCCTGGAGATCAGGAGAAAACAGACAACAATTCCCAAAGCCAACAATGATCCAATTCACCCAACAATGTCCCTACAGTGTCGCAGACTCCAGCTGCTGCTGGGAAGCCTGGGCACAATAACAGTGAAGGGAACTAGTTTGGTACTGGTCAGACAGAGCGGAGGGAGGGGGGAGAGAAACAGTAACTGGGTGGAGTGTTTGCATTCGCCTTTTACGACAGCAAGGCTGGCTACAGAGCAGTCCAAGTCTGTTCAGTGCCAGGTCACACACACACACTCCCTGGGTCCTTTCATATGGCAAAATGCACCTGTGTACCCCGGTCTAGGTGCCAACATGCTGATGTCATTATTGAGGCGATTGCTATAGAGATTTAACAGTGGACCAACTCGTCCTTGTAACTGGAACACTATGAAATCTCCCCACTTCAGACAGCTTATGCATTCAATTATTCACTGACAATATAGACTGATTCAGCTCTGCTTGCATGGAGAACTATGTGAGTGCTTGTCCACATGTGCTTGTGTGTGCGAGCACGTGTCCAAATGACTTTGCAGCCAGCTGTTCTCACACAAAGGCAATGTGTTTCAAATGCAGCTGGGTCCCAGCTCACACAGGGCGGTGTCAGAGCAGAAAGTGCTAAAGAGAGAAATGATATGCGTGTGTTTGTGTCCTAAATCATGTTTTATGTACATGCAGGAGGTGCAGGAATATGCATGTGTATGCAAGTATGTTACTGCATATCTGCTCTGCATATGCATTTTGTACATGCAAGGGCATTTATTTTTTTGGCCGATATCCCTAAAGAGAGCAACAGAAGAGTGAATTTCAAGCTATAAAACAAATTGTTTAGAGTTACAAGAGTGCAAAGGAAGCTTAGAATCTGCCAAGCAGTGATCACTCCAGCAATTTATAGGCACACTAAAGGGTGATGGCTCTTACACGGCCGTGCACACTCAGCCTAATATACTGGGTCTGCATTATCAGTAGCAGAGTGGGAGCTGGGAGGAGCTGCGAGCAGGCAAAGAAAACTTCATAATCATTTGAAGGCAATGTATAGGTGATAATAACAGGAAGTGTGTGAGAACCTGTGCATGTGTGTTGGTATATCTATCTACTGTATGACTGTGTGTGTGGTCTCTCAGCGTATAACTAACAGGCCTGGAGAGTAAAGATTTATGAAACACTGCGTACAGGTTCCAGAGCAGACTCATAAATAACTGTGGGCTGGAATAAAATGTACACATTCTACCTGCAAGGTAGTTTATTATGAGGAACAACAGCACAAAAACACTAATAACAGCAGGACCCCCCCTGTTCCTCTTCCATCACCTCTAAGAGGACCAGGGGGAAAAACTGGGCTGCATTAAAAATACAGTAATGCTATGTTCAGATATAATAAACTGAATTGTAAATCTTCTCTGACAGTTGAATCTAAAAAGAAGCACAACAAAACATATTCTAACCTTCAAGGATCCAAACAGACCAGAAAAGGCTTTGAAAGGCTTTGAATCGTGAGATGGTAATAATTGTATTCACCAGCAGTTCTGACATAGTACGTTTGTATGTTTCACAGCTTTAAAGTAGAGAAAGCACAATCCCCTGCTTCTAATGAAAAAACAGTAATGGATGAACCCTAATGAGACTAATTGGCAGAACGGACTGTCTGGGGGCTGCAAGAGGCAATTAATGAATTACGAAAAACACACACACACACACACACACACACACATACACACAGCCACATTGTAACCTCATCATTGAACTTTACTGGCAGTCAGTGTTGTGCACTGCAGGCCTGGAACACAGCCACCTACTATTATACAAGCTGATGCTCTATTATTATCTGATTAGCCAGCTTTTCCTCGAAGCCAGAGGCCCATACAGAGAAAGGCGAGGAGGGTTTAGGAAAGGTATGGTACGAAGCAGGTCCTTCTAAACCCCTGATCAAAGACTGCTGTGATCTCTCTCAATGAGAGCACTCTGCTAGTGCATCCCTAAGTGGGGAGATAGGGTAGAGGGGATTTAATCACATTAAAAGATACACGTGAAGCAAAATTGCAATGATGTGACATTGTGATCTACTCTGTGCTGGAATTTTTCACATGTCGTTACAGCCAGTTCTCTCTCTCTCACACATCAAATTACTGTTTGAAGAGAGGTGTTAGTCTGTGAACGGAAGTTGGCTGTCGCTTATCGCTTACGCTGATATGGCTGTGAGGGGCTGGGCAAAGCACATTACTTTCTCGTAAAAGAACAAACCCTTGTTTGTATCCTTCAAGAACCTCTGCAAGTGTCATGGTGACTGACAGCTCCGAGTATGACATGCTACCTCACACCTCGGGTAGACGTGGGGGTAGGGGGAAGGCAAGGGTAGAAGTAGAACACGACAGGCAAATGTTTGCAGTCTTCTTTGCCTGTGACTGGCCGACGATATCACATGACTGGTTGAGTATTTTGCTTCCAGTTTTCCTAGTAAAACTTGCAAGTGCCACTATACAGCACATTACTGCTTAGGAAAAATGGCAAATGAATTTGGGGCATATTGTTGGCATTAGAGTCAAGAATTCCCATGGTCCAAACAAAGAAAAAACAGAAAAAACAGAATCAACATGAACCTCTGCAGAACAAACACTGCATTTTGACTCATGGGAGTGGGCAGAGAGGGACAGACAAATGGCAGATGACAAACAGCTAAAAGGGACAAAGAGAGGGTCTAGAGGGCAAGAGGTCACAGTTTCCCGACAGAAAGTAGCATCCCTGCTGGGTCCCGTACCATTAAGCTCCTCTTCATCCTCAGTCGGGTGAGGGGAGGCTATAGTTATCTCACTACCACAAGCCCATCCTACTGTAACACTTGCAACAAACTGCAACACATTTGTAAAGCTCTCATTAGTTGATCCAACCCCTCCCCCCTGCCGATGAACAGTTTCAACAGATTGACATCATTTCAGTGACAAACACAAAATGCTCATCTCAGTAATCTGAGGCTTTCCTCCTCATCTGAATCAGAATCAGGAAATCAGGCTAATTAGCTCAGCCGGCCTAACTAGCATTAAAGCCTGCCAAATCGTCCTCCCTGTTGTCTTTTATCTCTGCTCTCTTTGCTATGCTACAGACATATTAATGCATTACACTTATTTTATTCACATTCCAAAGAGCACTTTAACCTGTGTAGATTTCAAAACAACGGTCTTGCAGCGCAGCATGGCTGGGCAAAATGGAGCTTTTACAAAATTCTAATATGCGATTGCCATGTGATAAAACTTTCAACCATATCATTTGGTTTTGGCCAGCTGCCTTGAAAAGAGGAGGAAGAGATTTAAGATTCATTTTTTTGTTGCGTTTTGTTATGGCATTCAAGTTTGGACTTTTAATATCCTATTCATACCTATCTGAACATCTTAATTTGAATGGAAAACTCATACTTTCCATATAGATGTATCCAGCTTGTTATGCCAATATTTTTCTGACTGGCAGAATCACTAACAAGGTATTGATACCTTGTAAATACATAGTCCACCATACTCAATATTTATACCGTGTGAGTCCACTCTTCTACTTATCTTCTCACCACAATTCAATTATGTGTATTACAACTTGGGCCTTATTGAGGTAAAGGCAATCAGACAATGTTGATTACAGCTTCTATCGTCTTAATCAATACCGGGATATTGCAATCCATGTAAATGTAGCAATTTTCTCAGTTTGACTCTGTGTTATATTCGGTGTGCTCTCTCTGAGCCACATTTCTAGCCAAGAGCTCGGTTGAAGCTGTTTTTATCACTCTCCATTATTCATCACTGCTGCCTTATTTAGACTATAAGGCCACATGTGTACATATAATCACATGTGCTGCCCCCACGTGAGATCCGTTGGAGGGGAGGTGAGGCCTTTGGTCATCATGAAGGTGTACGAGACAGAGAGGCAAATGCAGCAGATACTCCATGGTGAAGCTGTGTGTAATGCATGTGTGTATCTGTTCATGTGTGTCCTTGAAGCACTATCGACCAGCAAAGAGAATGCGCTTCATTATAATATTCATGCAGCTGCAGGGACTTCTGAAAGCCGGATATGACTGAGCTGACCCTCAGCCCTCTGCCCTTAGGACAAAACAACCAAAGAAAGGGACAGATAAGGCACAGCTGGAAGGTGAGATTGCGTGTGCATGGCAGTGGGGGGGGATGCTAGCTTTTGCGCTGATGACAGTCACTTATTTCGAATTTGTAACAGTTTAATGATTTCAGAAATTTAGGTATTACTACCCTCGTTTGGTCAGAATCAAAATTTACGGTCTCGAGAAAACATAAAGATCTAACAGACTTAAACTGGATATGAAATGTAAGACAGCACATTGCTTTTTGTGAACAACAGCTCTACAGCCTGTATGCCATTTATTAATGGCTGCCATGAATTAAGACCTGAGGAATAATTCTATCACAGGATAATGAAAGTAGTATTTGTTTCAAGGCTTTGATTAATGACATATTCATGTCATGGGGAACACGTGTAAGGTGAGATCCACTCACAGTCTCTGAATCTGTCACTTCTGGGCTGGCCCTTCACAGCACTTACAGCCTGCTCTGGTTACTAATGGTTCACATTAACCCTTGGAGTCACTGTGTGTGTGTGTGTGTGTGTGTGT
>NW_022280039.1:2289676-2314587 GCF_004355925.1 Anarrhichthys ocellatus
ACACACACACACACACACACACACACACACACACACACACACACACACACTAATGTAAAACCTCTACACACTTTTTTTTAAATTTACTCCACCACTTATCTACAGTATACTGCACAAACAGACACAAGTTCAACATATTTATTCAGCTACAACATAACACTGTTTGCCAGGACAGGCTCCAGGACAGTGGGAGGGGGGAGGGTCACAACAGCTTCAATCTGCTGACATGTAAATGCGCAGTAAGCAGGCCGACACGAATAGAGGGTCTCACATACACTAAATTTCAGAGTGAACCCCATTTATCTTTCCAGCTTCCGCCCGTGCTGTGAGGGCATTAGTACAAAGCATTACTCTATACAGGCTAAATAAACTGTCATACACCACACATTTAAGCCATTTACACAGCCAATATTGAAGCATGTTTTAATCAAGGTGAAATTGGATCAATAACAGCCTTTCATTAAACTTATTAGAAATTCATTTTAGCAGTCATGTCAAGTCTGGCAGCAATATCGATGGAAGTTCATCCATAAACCCAGCAGTGTGTAAAAACTGCAATGAAATGTCATTTTCTTTGTACGGTAGTTTATACCGAAATAAAAATAGTAGGGCAAAATAAGGAATATAAAGTTGTAAAAGTTGCTCAATACGAAATTTAGAGCATATCTATCGTCTCCGCACAGCTCTCAACATGGCAACGGCTGAGGCTCACAGCGATACATCTTTTCTCGCAGCTAACAAAAACAGTGCAAACAACGGCAGTGCTGACAGTGCTGTCAGAGCTAACAGTGTGCACCTATTGGGAAAACCAAAGGGTGGGCGATACAATTCTGCTACGATGCCTTCGGTCCGCAGGGCGTTTTTGGTGCAGAGCAGCTACCAAGAGCTAGCCAGTGGGGCACCCTCACATGCACTAAGAACAGCACGTCCGGCCCGGCTACGTCAACAAAGCACAGAGAAGTTCAGATATAAACAGAGAGAGAGAGAGTTGCTTGATGCTATCTTAATGCTCTGGATATTGTATAGAGAACCTTAACATAAAAACGTATGCTTGCAAAATATTGGCTATTGACCAAGTTGGTCTAATAATATCAGAACAGGCTTATGAGGGTAGCGTTTTTTCCAGAACAAATGCAGGATGGAGGTCTGACAGCCACTGAATGCTCAGTGTGGGGGTATTTGTGGAGGCTCTACTTCAGTCAGTCTACAGAAACATGGATACAAAAAAACAAGTAAATGTGTTTCATTGTAAACAGCAGACCATTCAATCAAGCATTGACTGTGCTCCGCACCCATTAACATCCTCTATCTGCAAAATCAAACCCAAACAATAAAGTATCACCTGAGCATGATGTGTGCACTGATTGAGTGTATGTGTGTGAGAAGGAATGCAAAGCCCTGTCTTTGATATTATTATTATCGATTATGTACGGCCATGCCAGCATTTCATCAAAGGGCCATGGGAGCAGGCTAGAGGGTTGCCTAGATGGATTATCCATTATGTCACATTTCCACAGATCTAGTAAGTGAGTGTTTGTCTGTGAACAAATTTTGAGGTTTTGCACATATCTCTCAACACAAGAGCAATTCCACTAAACAAACATGACCTAATCATGTATTGGCAGTGTGGATGCATTGTAAAATGAAGGGAAACTTTCACACACCCACACACAACAGGTAGCAGGTATTAAACAGCCTGTCAAACAGTGCAGTATAAATGACTGACAGCTCAGCATCTGCCTCCTCGGGTAGACATGACAGATAGACGTGGACTGGGTCCGATTGTAATCCGCTGCCAGCAGCTCTGCATTAGCTGCTTGTCTGATTATCTGTCTGTGGGACTGAGAGCTCTCCTTAATGACCATCAATCCGTTCACAATCTCCCTCTGCATCGTCAGGTCTTCACTTCGCTCTAATTGTCTGTCTGTCCGTTTATCTGCCTGTCCGTCACTTATTTCCCCACTGTATCAGCATTGTGAGGCCACACCATTAACCTGCTGCTGCATAAATGTACATGTGTCCTATATGTATGATGACACGGATACATCCTCCTGCATCAACCCTATCTGTCTTCCCTCCACACACTCTCCATTGATTTTCTTTCTGTTTTGAGGCATTCATGCCAGGACAAACCCATCGAGAACTCTGCCACTCTGCCTGCAATAACACTTGTGGCTAAAAGGAGAGAAAATAAAAATAAATTGGACAGAACTTTACCGAGAGAGCTCTGCCATGGCATGTCAGGCGGATTTTGAGCTGGCTTTGTATAGTGTTTACTTGAGTCATGAAGCTGGAAACTGAAAGCAGGAGAGGAGAACCAGAGCTGGCAAGAGACTATATGAAAAGTAAGAAACTCCTAGAGAGAGGAAGATTGTGTATGAAAAAGTGGGAGTTAAAAGATCTATAATTGGGTGGACGGCGAAGCAATATTGTGGCGGGGCAAGGTGTAAGTGGTTCATTTTTCACACTAGTCCAAAGACAACTGGCTCAAGGAGACACACACACAACATAGTCCAAGTCCAATTCACCCCCTCCTCCTCCACTGCTGCCGCTATTCCGTACAATACATAGGGCGGTCTTCCTCAGCCGCTCTCATTCCTCGCCGGAAAAAGCAGTGGACAATATCAGCAGAGAAAATAGAATGACCTCTACTGCAGACACACAGCAGCACAGAGCAGGGGCAGAAAGAGGCGGCAAGAGAAAACACACGTGACTGCAGAGGTGAGTGAAGGCTTGGGAGGAAAGAGGAGGGGAGACAGACACATACAAGCAGAGGAGACACTTGAGATACCTATCCAGATAGATAGGTGGAGAAAGGGGAGAGAGACAGAAAGCCGTGTGGACAGACAGAGACTTGACTGCGGAAAGCTTCTCTGCAGTAAGTGGTTATTGATTGTTAGACACGGGCCGAAGGATTCCACAGCGAGTGAACTGACACAGGACGCTGACTTTTCTCCCCCCTTCTATAATTGCAAAGGCAATGAAAAGCATGAGCAGAAAGGCACTGACGAAAAATAATAAATCGGTTTAACTGCAGCATGCGATGAATACAGCTAAAGTTGCAAAAAGAAGCATCAGAAAGACTGTATATTAAGGATGCCGTTTGTCACACTGAGGTTGAGCTCTGGCACATAAGTAACCTTTTCACTAATGATCAGAGATGGCTGTGGCTGTAACATAGGGATAACATGAACACACACACACACACCACACGCTTTGAGCTCTCTCTGCACCACACACACTGAGATACAGACACACACAGAAGGCTGCATTCCAGGAATGGAAAGATCACATCTGTCTGGCTCGTTCAATCTCTGACTGATGTTGATGCAGGTGACCTTTTAAATCAACATGACACTAAAATCTAAACTCTTGCTCTCTCTCTTTCTCTCTCTCTCACACATCAGGAAGCAGCCTGTCATTAAGTAAAATGAAGGCAATCAACAGACAGAGATGCAGCCAGTTGTTTGGATAATCTGTGCATGGATAGAGTTTCAGTGGTGATAGAAAAGTTGATTATAGGAAGTGGTCTGTGACAGTTTGGTTTCTTATACTAAGAAACCAAACTGACTGCCAGTCACACACTCAGGACATCTGGCCACTGCTCTTATAGGGGTTTAGCATGTTAGCCGTCTTTTCTCTTTAGCACTTTTCTGTGGTTCGGTGTATGTGTGTTTAACTGGAAAGCATGGCAAACTGCTTCTTAAAATAGCAATATGAATGCAAGATTGACATGCCACTGTTATGTGGACTGGCATTCTCTGAGCAAAACCGCTTAATGTGAAAACCATGGAATGATATTTTATTGCTGTGGGAAAAAAGAAAGAAAGAAATGAAAAGCATAATATTTTCACATGCAATGTTTTTTTTCTGCTCAAGCTATTTTTGTGCTGCCAATTCAAGGCGCTTAGGAAACATGTATTCACAAGAGAGGGGAAAGGGTGATGACTGGGAGATGCAAGTCATCATTGCTGAAACAGTCACATTGTTCCAACTCTGAGAGGCTGGGTGATACGGCACAGTGCAGTCGGAGAACATGAAATTGAGGGTTACTATCCCCTACTAAAGTAACCTCCAGCAACCCACAAGCACAGCATAGAGTGAGCCATAGAGAGTGAGTTGTTTAAGGTGACAAACAAAGGAACAAAATCAATAGCTGCTTTATTGAATTGGGTCATTATGGCCACAGCGAATGCAATTAATGCAACATACCTGTCCTCTGATGTAAAAAGGAACACCTATCATATACAATTGGCCCAATTTAGGATATATTGTAACCAGACTCCCTTAAAAATAATCATGATTATTAGCAGAAATCATTAACTTGATGAGAATGACATACAAAATTTCAAAGATCAAGTACCACTCTTCAGTTTGGCATACATGAACCAATTAAACAATTTAACTGGTTCATCTATTCCCTCAATCTCCCTTGTGATAACACATGGTGGGCAGTAAAAAGGCAGTGTGAACCATTTCTAAAAGATGAAATTTTATGAATAAAATCCTCTACTTAAATAAGCCCCGAGCCAAATTCATAAAACGACGTTATTGATTTTAAACAGGTCTTGATTACCAACCAGGAATGCAGATTTAGGAGATAAACAAGGTAACTTTAAAATGACGCGGTTTTCAATAGTGGCGTTGCGTTTCTCCTTACATGAGTAAACCGCATATTATCAGGGTAGACAACAATCAATAGTAGATCCAATGAGAGGTCTCCAAATCTCTTACGATCATTGAGCTTACGTGATCCGACGGTGACGAATTAACCCCAAGTGTGACGTGTTTTACACTACAGCTGTCATTTTTCCATTCCATCTAAGTCCTCTGAAAAAACAGCAAATCTTACCCTTTGATTCTTTGAGTTGTTCATCCTTTCAAAAGAGCAGCACTCCGCTTCCCAACTCTCAAAAACTAGCAGCACGGGCGCTTTACGCAACACCAAGGTCCGTTCAACGTCCCACACACCCTGTGAAATACCTCAACTCAGATTTTCCCAATGAGGCAGCTCCATTTAGAAGCTAAAGGAAATAATGACCGAAAATCCGAAAATAGCTGCCGTCTATTAGCCTCAGAAGTTGTTATGGATCCGCGCAGAAGACACAAACCTCACTCCTGGCAATTTGGGAACGATCGCGGTCATGCGTTTCAACCCCTCTCTGTGTTGTCTTCATCATCATCGTCATCATCATTGTAGTCGACGACGTCCTAGTAGCTCCAGAGCTCCAGTCCGGATTCACACACACACACACACACACACACACACACACACAACACCACCAGCACAAGGGAGGATAAAGACTGACCGGCTGATGGACCAACCGAGAGCCGTTTCTGAGGAGGCGGGTGTGTGCGCGCGTGTGTGTGTGTGTGTGTTCCTAATCTGTGTGTAGCTGCGCGCAAGCAGAGGAGAACGAACTGTCATTTACGGCAGTTGCTCTCAAAGCTGTGTCCAGGGACCTCCAGTGGTCCCCGAGCAGGATCCATGGGGTGTTGGCAGCTATTTTTTTAAGTGTCATCCACCAAACAGTAGCCTAAATGAGATTGTACTAAGGCTTCCTTCCTCGCGTCTATGAGCAGCTGAAGTTTATTAAAAAAAACATTATCTCATTTGTATTGAGGACAGTTTTTTTTCTATTAATTTATAATAATTGCTAATTAGATACACAAGACAGTCACAGCAAAACCTCTCCCTTGATGTCTGCCTTTGTTAGGTGATCCCATAGAAGAGATGCTGTGCATGTAGAGGACTATAAACGCTCTACTGAGTAATACATTTTAAATCCCGGATTGGCCCAGGGATAAGGTATGCAATCAGTAAAATATGGCCATCATCATTTTTTAATTCTTGGAATTAGACAGGGAATTAGCCAAAAGGCTAATGAAAAAAAAAAAATTACAATATCAAAACATCAGTGTGCTCAAACAATATTGGCCATCAGCCTACATTTGGTGCATTTATATGTAATTCCACTGACAGAACAAGTCATCATTCAGGTAAAAATAACAATCTCCACCCGTATTTCTCTGCTCTCTCTTTCTGTGCCTGCCTCTGCTTATTGCCTGGTCCCTGTGTGCGCACTGGGAAGTTGCTGTGCGGGAGAGTGCATCGGCTTGTCGACCGGTGATGTATGAGAGTGATTTGTGGGCAGGTGGAAACGGAAAACACAGAAGAGTCCAGCTAGAATAAGAGTTTGGCAAATAAACCTGCATGGCTCCAGGAAATCCACACTGGAAAACTAATAATTGGAGTTTTAGGGATATATTTTGCAAACAGAGAACGTTATGAAAATATACCTCTGCAGGAATTAACCAAAAAGCATCAAACGTCTTTATTGTTTTAATATTTTCCTGAATATCAGCAGAGCAAAATGGCTACAACCTCATTAAAAGAAGACAAAAACCACAACACTTGTTTTGTTGCGTGTTGTTTGTGGGTTGAGAAGTGGAATGAGATACAGTACACAGTCCTGAGATGCAACAGATGACATGTAGGAGGATCAGGATGGAGGAGGAGAGAGTCAGTCTGTGGGCAGCCTTGGCTAATGGCAACAGAGCAACAAAGTCCACCTCAATGGTACAATAATACATCTGTGCATTTGGCTGGGTGAAAGCAGCTCTTAACCTCAAGCCAAGGACAACAGAGGAGGACAGGGGTGCTTTGTCCTGGCATTCACTTCATCAACATCAACAAAAACGTTACAGTAAAATTTGCCTTTAACCCTCTAATCCATCGCGCTCTCTCTCTGCTCATCTCTCCGTGTGAGTAGACGTGGTAACAAAAACAAGATGCGCCTTGATAACTCAGGACTTAGAGCTGTA
Source organism: Anarrhichthys ocellatus (assembly GCF_004355925.1). Taxonomy (NCBI): domain Eukaryota; kingdom Metazoa; phylum Chordata; class Actinopteri; order Perciformes; family Anarhichadidae; genus Anarrhichthys; species Anarrhichthys ocellatus. The sequence continues at coordinate 2,296,502 of NW_022280039.1, forward strand.
AATATCCTACAGTTAATCAGATTAAGGTTTCATCAGCAAGAAGCTGTGCCAGAGAGCCAGCCAGAGAAGTGCTGTTGGAGACAAATTTACACTCACAGTTCACTGGAGAGTTCAGGGAACAACACGAGTGATTGACAATACCGATACCGGCATGTACACCATACACTGACAAAACAGTGGTGGCTTTAACTATGGTGTCACCTGTTGAATTGGAATGTGGCACACATTACATATTCACGGAATCTGGACATAAGATAAGGAACATACTTGGACAGTGAGTTTCAGTTCTCCCATGCTGAATGACTCAGTGGGACCATTGAATGAATGATTACCATCATTCACAGTGTCACTACACCGCATTCGACAGAATGAGAGAACATTCCTCCAGCCAGGCTAACCGACTCAGCCCCCTCCCTCTGAGACTGGAGCACTTCCTATTGACTCACCGACATGAGTGTTTTTCTCAAACAAGTGTTTCCCCTTCTTCTCTGCTGCTACTGCACATCCTCAAGATCCCTTCCTCCCTCTGTAGACAAAGAGTCTGTTGTAGCCTTGTGTCTAATTATAGGACATCTTCCTAAACCATTTCTGTTTAATTTGTAATCTTTTCATAAGCGTAATAATAATGGAATCTTAATTCTTATCACAGCCTGAAGGAGCAACTTCGCAGAAAATAAGCTTTGCAAAATTCACACCTCGAGTTTGTGCAGATTTTAATCTGCTGCCTCTGATGACAGCGGTTGTTAAAGGACAGGCCCGTGTTTCTCTTTCAAATATTTTACCCACATTTTTCACATTCCTTTGTTTGAATAAAGGTCTCTGGGTAATTTCACATAAACTGACCCAAAGGAAGCACTGGAGCACACGGATAAGCTTCAATTGCTTTATTGCAAGGTGCCGGGAATACAAGTCAAAATACAGGAATTTGATTGCTTTCTCTTCCTTTCACCACCGATTTTTAGTCCGTTATTTCTTTTATGGTGGCTTTTATGGTGGGTAGCCTATCAGCCCCCTATTGGCCATAAAAGAGCATGGCAACATCTACAAACACAAACTGGATCATTCACTCCACTCTGCTGAACTGTGCCTCAAATCTGAGAAACTGTGACCATATTATTATGTGCCTGTCATGGTTTTATCTTATGCAAGGACCAAGAAACATGTAGTGACATGCTTTCATGCTAGTGTCAGGCTGCCCCGAGAAAAGGTCATGGGATGCTGGGAGTAGACTAGAGCCTGACACCAAACAGACTTGACATCAACATCACAGAGTGATTGATTCAAGCCTGTCATAACATGTAAGAGGCTATATTTATTCACATCTCATACTAATACACTGCAGAGTTTACCTGTAAATCTAAATGACAAAAACTGCATATCTCATTATTATCACTACAACAGTATCAACGTCTGCAACATGCGAAACCTAATAAACATCATGAGACATGTCATCATTGATACATAGCTATTGCAAACTATACCGTAGTATTTTGCAAGTTAAATAAACAGAGATCATATTCAAAGCTATATATATATACTGACCGTCAATCTTGGTGCATTTCAGTGACAGCTGCGGTTGCAGAGGACACAAGCTGTGTGTGTTTTTATGTAGGCACCAAAATACTCCCTCAATAAACTTACACATGAAGTTACATAACCACCAACAGCCAGTCTGTGTGTCGAGCCGCACGGATCAATGACAGTGTTTCAGATCGGCTCAGTGTAGCGGGGGTTAATAGGGGTCTCAGTCCGGTTAGCTGTTCGTCTCAACCAATCATAGTGAGCTATATGCCTCTCCCCAGAACCGACAGGGATCACTGTCCCTTTCCTGAGTATCCCAACAATAAGAAGGATTACTCTTTTCATCTCCGAATGACGATAAACATATACTGACATATGCACACTCTTTAACTCCGACTAGGCTCTGCAAGCTTTTAGTAGTTGAAGGTGAAGGAGGACACAGAAGGTAATAGAGTCAAGTGTGTGTGTGTGTGTGTGTGTGTTCTCATTTGTGTCTTTGTGAATGAGTAGTCACGGGGCGATATGAAAATGTCATGTCACGATTATGCTGGCCAGAATTATTGCAATTCACAATATTATCCTGGTAATCATTAAAATATGCTTAAAACTCTTAAAATGACACCAAAACATATTGGAATCACTTAACTTTACAAGTTGATAAAAAACAAATACTTTCTATTGAATCTTACTTTTTTTTTTTAGTGAGCATCATTTTTAGTGAAAAACAAACAATCTTAAATAAGGTAATTATAACTCATAAGGTCAAAAGGAAATAAAATATATAGCAACATTGTGTGAATCTGGTATTTTTTACATGATAATTACATGATAGTCTTTTTAAAAGCATATTTTTCACTTCTCTTCCATATTAGCAAGCTAGGCAGCTTCTTCAAGTCAATATTATCCCGATAATAGAAATTTGCCACGATCAACTTATTGTGAGTATTCTTTATTGTCCCATCCCTAGCAAGGAGACTGCAGGAAGTTGAAAAGACGATGGTATGAACACAACAGCCCATGTAAAATTCTCAAAGGGTATTATGCACACCCCTCCCACACAGACACACACACGCATCTTAGTGCGACCCTGAGATTTTGACCCCAAGTCCCAAACATGACATCATCCGGCTGGAGAGTTTGTTCCACTGATCTCATCGTGGTGAGGTACAGAGGTTGCTTTTTTGAGGACGGGGAGTTGTTTGGGGGTGGAACAGCTCAGCCATGCCTCTCAACACCTCGTACCTTGTCAGCAACCTTGGCCCTCAGATCTACCGCAGCCCTAAGCCCCAGCTCCTGCTGACCCGCCTCTAAACCCTAGAATTCCCCCGTGACAGTTTGCCTTTGGCATTTAGGTTTTCTTTAGCAGCACAACCATCAATCTGAAGGAGTCCAACCACAGAAGTCACATAAAACTCAAGCTCATCTTTTGTTCCTGTGATAATTAAGCCTTCCGCGAATGCTGCAAGGCCATCTGCTCAGCTTTCTCTGGTTGTTTTAATGTTTATTAATTTGACAAACAGCTATTTATGTTAAGTTAGTGGGCCTCTTACAGACGCTGTGAAAAAGAGATGGAGACTGAAACAATAACATCATTACATCCTAAATGCAAGAGAGAAGAGATCATGTCTTGTCCTTGATGAAAGCAGAATTGACTCTCAGATGGCAGCCCTCCAAATGCTGACAGAGATATTCCACCTGCCAACGCACCCACACCCACACACCCACCCACCCACACACACACCAACTCAGTGGCCAAGGATCCCGCAGTGTGCAGTGATTAAATTAGACACATTGGCTTGCTGCTCAAACACACATCACACACACGCTGCCCCAAAAGGTACAATCTGTAGAGTCACAAGGATGCTGGTGATGCCAAGGATGCTTTCAACTTCACTGGAGAATGGATTGTTTTAATGACGGTAATTGCTTGTTTAGAAAACCCTAGCTTCTCTTGTCCTCCGCCTCTTTGACTTCCACCTACTCTCTGTTCCAGGCAACTAACTTTGCCTGGTAACAGCGTTGGGAGGGATAGAGAGATTAGAAACACAAAAATAGACTGAATTTATTCATGCACACTTTAAAACTCCCCCACATACTGCACATAAACCTCATCAAAAGACACAAATCAATAAAGTCACTGCATGAACCGTAAACCTCCACACAATCCTGCACACTGTGCAGAGTTTATCTCACAAGCTGGAAAGCACACTTAAATAGAACACACAGATGCAAGCAGAAATTGCATCCATATGGACGAACACAAAAGCAACATCTACAGGCTCAATTAAACACATTACCAAATGCTCCCTTTAAACACAAAGAGAACCATCTGATTTAACAGCCTGTGCAACCAGCTGCATCACCAGAACATGTTCAGACGATCTTAATTACATGTTTTACAAAGGAATAGTGTTTTTTAATATCTCCACTTCAAAACAGTGACTTCTGAGCTGCTGACATGATAAGTCAAACATAGCTTTAAATCCAATCTGTGCTCATTTGAATAATGCCTGCAGTGTCAATTCAAACAGCTTAACTGACTTAAATTTTCTTTGCAGCTGCAAAAGAGTCCTTTGACTAAAAAGCCAAAGTGTCTTTGTGTGTGCCCAGGTGAAAGCCGAAAGAGTGGATGAGGAGGATTAAAGACAGTTTATGCTGAAGGGTGAGATAAAAGAGTGTCGAAATAAGGGCCGAAAGCTGAGATAGAGGCGGCAGCAGAGTGAAATGATCAAAGATCCAAGTGGAGATAGTGAGGAAAGGGAAGTCAATGGCAAAAAGAAACAGGCTGGAGCTGGGAGTCAGGTCGATGTTCCAATAACAGCATCTCTCGGTTTGGCTTTGTGTTTTCTCCTTCTCACTCTCCTAACTCATGCCTGCTGTTTTTCAAAGGAAGCTTGGCTCAGGCCGCGGCATCTAACTGGCTCCTGCTCACACAGTGTGCCCATTCAGACCTGTACTGCACCTCCTAACCGCTGCATGGGCGATGGCTGGGGTGAGGAGATACAGGGGGGATAAAGCACTGTGGTGAAGTCTAGGGGGACTGCAGAGGTGAGGTGGGGAGCCAGATGGTTTAAAGTCAGTAGACTTGAGGCTGGCAGGAGATAGAGGAAGACTTGGAGGAGATAGCTTAGAGTTAGGGGCTAGATGTGTGGTTCCAAGAGAGAGGAGGGCTTGGTAGGGAGCGATGGGTGTGTGTGATGGGATACAAAGCCCTCTTTCTCCACTACCTCACACACTCTGTGCCTGCATTTGGTTTACAGCACTGGAAGAACTGGAATCGACTGTAGCTATCCGTGAAATAGATGCCAAAGACACACTTAGAAATACACCACGCACACACACACACGGCAAACAGACTAAACCCCATGTGCAGAACACTTGCATGTGAATAAACCTGGCTATTTCCATCCATTTTGAGACTGTTGCAATACTGTAGGAATTTCTTACATCTAATTCAAAACAAATGCAAAAAGCCCATAAAAACAATCTCCAAGTAACAGTGAAATCCAGGGTGATAAACCTAATGTCCTTAATCAAAGCAAAGCACCCGGCTTGATTATATGGCTTACAGTATCGGCTTATTACTCTTTGCAAATATTTACTCACAGACTCTCAGAAGCACACAGGCGAGCTCAGCAGGTTAGCGGTGTGCGATGAAGTAGTCCGTTGTGGAGGAATGTGTTTGGCTCAGATGTAACTGTGTATCCTGTATCACAGGAGAGCGAGCGCTGTTAGCTTTAGCACACCTTCCACTGAAGCAAGCGGGCCTGGTGTAACTTAGGCTACCTAAACAACTTCACAGCTGAACCAACATACGCACACACACACTCACCTAGATGCACACGCACACAGGTTTCAACTGCTGACTGCGTCTTCATGGAAGGATATATTGATATTTACTTGAATGCTGAAGGGATGAATTCATCACAAGGACAGAAAGGGCAATAAAATAAAGATTGAATAATTGAATGACAACGATAAAAGAAGAATCTAACTGAGGATGACAAGAACAGAAAGAATAGGACCAGAACATTGCAAATATAAAGAAAATCGAGGCTAGGTCCACGTAATCCAGTGGATTGAAGCTAAATGTCACATGCACTGTTTAGCAGTCCCAGTATAAATAAGATTAACCTTTGCTCTTTCTACAAATTCATCATCCAGGTTGGGATTCATCAGTCTAGCCGGAGTGCACAAAAAGATGCTGGTTTACTCTCCCAGAGCAGGGAAGGATTAACTGCTGTCAATTTGGCCTTTAGCCTCCAGGACCTCCGACAATTAGAAAGCATGAAGTCAGGGTAGAAATCTCTGTTACAAGGACGGATACTTAGAAGGCTTTATATACAGTAGGGAAATGGCAGAATAGCCAAAGTGAATGTTTTCTGACACATGACGACAAAGGGAACAAACTGAATCACATAGAAAAGATATTTATGTGCAAGCACAGTTTCAAATAGAAACAGAGTCTGTATTGATCTGGGTGGACGGATCAACTTCTGATAAGTCCAACTCAATGAAACGGTCACGGCAGTGATCTGAGATCAGATGAAGAGAGGCTGCATGAACACCAGCCAATGGATATTCAACGCCTGCATGTGGTGTCTAGAATCCACAGAACTATCTGAGGCATGGCCACAGCTAAATTTAGGGTGTGGGAGCGTGTGAGAGGTCAAACATGAGTCCCGGGTGAGGCAGCAAGAAACTCCCACCTGAACCCCCACGAGAGCTCATCGTCAAAAAAGGGTCAGAGTTCCCTGGACTACAACATGTTAGGGTCAATCTGTCTATTTGCTTAAGGACATCTATAGAACTTGTGCATTATTGTTAAAATCATAGTTGCAGTATACTGGCCTGAGTATGAGTAGTGGTGCAACGAATCATTAAAAAAAAAAAAAAAAGGGGCGCAAATATAACTTTTAGAAATCCCTAATAAGGTTTTGCCGCCTATACTAACTGCTGATCCATATTGGCAGATACAGATCCCTTTGTTGTTTGATTACAGGAGCTGGTCTACAAGGCTCCAGACTTTTCACCACATCCAAACAATAATTTCAACTGCTCGGAGTAAAATATTTAATGTTATCCTTTTACTTTGTAAAAGTCATCTACAGTGTTTTTTTTTCTCCTTCATAAAAACACACAATTCAAATGATATGGAAATATTGCATTTTTATGGTTTAAAACAAATCTTGTCAGTAGTTTTAACGATGTTTTGCATCATAATGTAACCAAACGGAATCTACGTTCTTTAACCATTAGCGGTGCCGCCATGGTTAACTAGTTATTCTCCTGTCAATTTAAACAATGATTGGTTGTTTACAATGTAACATTGATATCGTCAACTAGAAATGTATAAACGCTGATGTCAGTAAGACATAATTTCACATTGTGATGGTTAACGTTAAACTGTGTAATTATTCCGCGGTTCACATGGTGCCGAACCGTGAGGGGGGATCCGTACAGATCACAGATCGACAACTGTCTGTTACACCACTAACTAGGAGCAGGATATCCTGTTTTACTATCGCTGAAGTGTTGAACATCAGCAGATAATTTGGGGATTTTCTAACCACAGTAGCTTTATAACATTTTTTTTTATTTATTTAGCTACACTTCCAAGTTGGTGTTTTTCACAGGTTCAACAAAGAGTGAAGGGTCAGTTGATTTAATACCTCAACTGTAGCAGAAACCCAAAAGGGGATCTCTTAAATCTTTCATCTGACAATATCATTGGTATGATCAGTAGCAGGCCAGAGCTGTAGCAGCTTGATGCCCCAGGCTGCACCCCTTCTGAGTTGAGCAGGGCCACTGTGGTCCAGTGAGGTCAACACACATTCACACTCACTCACTGAGAAAGTATTGTACTGTCAGAAACAATCCCTGACTTACAGAATGGACACAACACAAATCCTGCTTTTATAACTTTTCACAAATGTCCACATTTAACTCTGTTGAAGCCACGATCCGTGCATTCAAGGCCAGTCTGCAGGCTAAAATTAGACCAGGGGAAAAGTGTCCATCTACGGCCCTCGGGCAATACCCATGTGTAGAGGGCGACGGGACGGTGGGGACACAGCCTGAGAAGGTGAAGAGAGATGAGAAGCAGGATAGGCGAAAACAACAGGAAATTAAAAGCAAAGCAACAAAAAAAAAATCTTTGTATTTGCGTTTGTAGTGACAGGAAGTGGTGTGTATGCCTTTCTTAAAAGGCAGCAAGTTCAATGACATCATTTTGTTGCTCCCGTTGGGAAAAAGTAATTACACAAGACCATTTCCTGTTTCCTATCGACCACCTCTCCTCTGTATTCTATGGGCAAAATGCTTTTTACACTAAAGAAGAAGCGCTGCTGTGACTGTCTTATGGAGGAAAAGACAAAAGAAAACATTACATTGGAGCCAAGAATGCAGATATTCCTATTATAAACAGACTTGTTAAAACCTGAAGACCAGAAAAATGTCTTCCTACTGAGCTCGCAAATAACACAATGGCTGTTCTCTTTCCCCTCCTGACACAGCAATTATACAAGACTGAGGAATGCTGGAACCTCAGGACATGCGTGATCTTCTCACTTTTTAATTATTTTTAAATGACAAATATTCTTATCTTGTGAGATGACTAGTGCAAAAAAAAAACAGCAGCAAACAAGGTGTTTTTCTTTATAGTTTGTAAATGTATATATGTGTATGCATTGGGTGAGAGTGGCTTTATGTTGCCGCAGGGAAAAACAAAGAGGAGGAGAAAAGGGTTTACAGTGTAATAATTGCAAGTCGTGATGATCCAGCAGGACGTTTACGAAAGACCCTGGAGCAAAAAAACATCCATAGCTAGCTGAAATTACAGTTAAACTGTGGGCCGTGAAGCTCAGCTACATACAAAGAATCCCTGTCTCATAAACCCACCCAGGCAGAGGAGACATGGGGGGGGGGGGGGAAGAGCGAGCGACTGAGCAAACAAGTTAGTGTTTACCAGCAAAAAATACTTATATGAGTTGAAGGCGAGCACAACTTTCTGTCCAAAAATCTGAAATTCTCACTGGTTATTGCAGAGTAAAGCCTCTCTGCAGCCGACCCTGACCTCTGAACTCCCTGTGAAGAAGCGACAAGTTTTCCCACAGGGCTAAATACGGGCTCATCGTTTCGTTATTATACATTCCTACGCTTGCAATTGCATTTACAGAAATAAAACTGAAACAAAACAATGCCTGTTATCTACATTCCAACATAATGCCCCAGAATCAATTCAACCACTTTCAAATCTATGTCCGAGCTGTAAACAACTGTATCAAAAGGAGGCTCTGTGACAAGAACTAATAATCTGATTAGTTCCCGATCAATTTGTTGGTAAAAACACCTTGTGACAGCTGCTTTGTGACATTTTAGGCTACAAATGCTATACAAGCCTCGGGACAATCTAGCAGCACAAGTGTATCGAAAGTTTACAGAGTGTTTTTAAGACAGATTCAAGTATTTGGGAACCATAATGTCTCAAAAAGAGAACAGACTACAGGCTGCACACAAGCTGAAGCTGGCATTAAGTTGTATTGCTCTGTGGCGCTTGGCACAGGTGGATAAACAAATAAACACCTTGCACATGAAAACAATGCCAAACTGCTAGAAGGTACAACACACCATGAGTGATATCACCTCTCATACAGCCCTTGTGTCACACAGCTGAAGGCTTTTTGGACTAGATTTCAGTTGACATATAGTGGAAGAGAAACACTGCTTTTTTTAGCTGCAGCACAGACAGCCCTTATCTTTGCAGATTATGGGGCCAGAAAATCAAGTATAATAGAATTTCGCTTTGAACATCTTGTAATATTTCCAGTGGCCACGTGTCTCCTCCTTTCAACTCTGTTAAGAATGAAATGGAGACATTTGTTAGTTATTTCCACCGAAATAGTTAGTACATTGTTGATATAAGCAAAAAAAAAAAGATGGTTAGACATTAGTCATGTTGTATGGAATGACTCCTTTCTGTCTTTCTCAGAACACAATACTAGCGCGCGCGCACACACACACACACACACGAGGCCCATATGTGCAGCTGTGGACTGTGAGTGAACCCTAGTTGGAAGGGGAGACACGGAGAGGGAGAGATGGATGGCATGCGGTGTTGTTGTCTGTATACCGTCAGTGTAAGATTTGCCATCTGTAACGGGGAGACCACACCAGAGCCAGCTCGACTCGTTTGTCCCTTATAGAAAGATCCTTCACTACAACTCCTCTGTAAACGCTACAACAAACAGAAACACAGCTAACACAGTGATAAATAAGATCTGCTTGTTCTCAATCAAGACAAATTAAACAGTGCGAGACATGACCACACACCCCACAGCTAGACATTGTGTAAAATCTGGTGAAGACAGCGCAAATAACAACAAAAAAACGCGAGCAGAAGGTCAGAGACAAGTGATGGTCAACTAGAAATTGAAATAAACTTGTACCTGTAAACTGAGTGCAATCTGGCGGATGTACATCATATTGAGATCCTCCAATATCCACAGTTTTTCCTCCATGTTTGCGAATTTATCAACTGGCATCCTTTCGGCAGATATCCACACAATGACTTCGTCTCCTTGAAGGTATAATGATCCGGCTCAAACAGCTACGCCACAGGTACCGGGGAGAGAAAGTTCATTTTGACAGTGTCGCGTCCAATTAATGCGTAAAACAATGCGTAAAAAGTTCAGCTCCTCATGCAAAACAAGACTCCGGGAAAGCAAACATAGGTGGAGTGCATGACAGCATCAGCTGCACTGTAGTAACCCTGTCCATAAAAATTCCCCCAACCCGTATACGGCGCGTATTCTTCCTCTCTACTTTTCTCCGGGCAACAAAGATCCTCTCAAACACCCACAGTCAACACCCAGCGGTTGCTGGGAAAGAATGGAGCCTTTTAAAATGCAGTTCTTCTCTTTGTGTCCCTGCGTCGTGATTGTGAGTGCCGTCTGTCCTCTGTGTGGAAAGAGACCTCTCCACAAAAGGGCATCGCCTCTGCGTGAGTGATCGACACAACTAGACCACTGTGTGCGCCCTGACGCTCCCCAACTCGGCGCTAAATTAACCCCTACGACGCGCCTCTGGTGATGGTAATGAACTTTTAAAAAAAACAAGAAAGGGGGAGGAAAGAGGGAGAGATTACTGTAGCAGCCCCTACGCCCCTTTTAAACAAATAAATAGCAAATACCACACCACCACACAAGCGTAGCTGAGTGGGAAGCTTTGTTCTTTTTACTGGCTGATAATAAATGGTGAAATTATAACCGTGTCAGCTGGCACTTCATGAGGGAGTGAAAATGAACACCCAGAGATCTTATCTAGCAGTAACCTAAGAAAGTTTGATACATCAAAACAAGAGAGATTAGGGAAATTAAAATCTATCCATTTGTTTTACTTTGAAAAAAGAAGAGATTCGCTTTAAAAACAAAACGTGTGCTGCTGTTGAAAATGTATATACTGGAATAGCACTTACTTGAAGAATAAATGATATACCTTAGCAGGCCACAGGGTCACAAGCATTTGTCAAAGCCAAATGCATATTTCATAGAGCAGATCCCCAGTGTCACAGATCCTTTCAATCTTTTATCGTTTAACCTTTTAAATATTAATTTAAGTCTCTCCTGGCAATGCTTACCACACCCAACAAAAATATCGGCTCCTAGAAGACATTCAGTTGGATAGTTAGATGTCACAAAAATACGAGAAAGGTATTTTTAAAGTTAGAAATATTTCCCCAACTCTAAACAATCATTAAAAAGGTCCACGGGGACAGTCCTCTTCCCATCACAGCAGCTGCTTGGTGGCCAGCCTTTTCTGTTCTCAAAACAAGAAAATCCAAAAGTTTACTCCATGTGACTTTCAGCCATAACACGTACTAATGGTTCCGCTTCTGGTTTACGGCCAATCTGCCTTCGCTCTTCAGAACGTACACGGCAAGTAGGCCTACAGGAGCGCTGAGACCCAAACGGTTAGTCCACGCTGCGCAAACCAAGCCAACAACTCAACAGGAAACCGGCGTCACAATGCGCACTGCTGAGAGGCGCATTAATTAAAAGACATTCTTCTGATACACGCCAACACTAACGCAGGCGAGTGGACCAGGGGGTTTTCAGAGCATCACTGATTGATTTCAAGAGCTCACCACGAGGAAGAAGATCCCTCCTAATACTTCATTATTAAGAAGATTTTCTTGATACAAGTCACTTTGACGTGACCCTTCTCCACGCACATGCCCATATGGCACTCCATCACTGAAGCACGTCCTCCAAACTCTTTTACAAACAGTGAAAACAAAGGAGCTGTAAAAGCCCTTTCACCTCAGCGGAGGAGAGGGGGGCCAGTAGCAAGCGGGGTCATTTACCCAAGAAAAGCCTCCACCCTCAAGAGTCTAAATCACAAGGCTCATCTGTGGCTCCAACACACAGAGAAGAGATTTATTGCTCTTGAGGTGGAAAGAGAAATAGTGTAGGTGCGCACACAGAGGAAGGGGTTATAGGGCTTGCAAAGCATTCGGGGATTCGAGTGTGAGTGTGTGTGTGTGTGTGTGTGCGCGCATTTGATTCACAATTCACTGTGTGTATATTCATATGCAGTCAATCCCATCGGAAAGTCGGATCTGTCATGCTGCTACACTAGAAAAACATTCACTTAACAAGAACTCAGACGCCTTGAACACTATATTGAATTGTGGTAAAACAAGCCTTTAATGAAGTGATACAGTTTTTCTCACAGCTGTTCTCACTTTTTCGTTGAAACACATGGATGTGTTTTAAACAATTTACAAGCAATGGGACAACAATATATTATCCCAGTGTCACTTAATCCTTTTAGTCTTTCTTTAGTCTCTCCTTTACAGCAGCAGCCGGTCTTTGAAGCAGAACATGCTGCAGGTAAATCTCCCTACAGTAAAACACAAAGACTGACACCTTTTGACAAAAGCCTAGAGGCTGAACAAAAACATACAGAAAACAGCTATTATCTCAATGACAGGGCACGCTGGCAGGCAGGCAGGCGAGTAGCTCAAACATAGAGCATCGCTGCTTCTTGGCCAGGAGCCACCGAGGACGAGGCAGGCTCAGGTACAGTTGATCAGCGGTTAGTGCAGGCTGCTTTAGGTCTGATTGGGATTTCTGCTATGTTTAATGGTGATTACCTACTGATGGGATGGTGGATTAGTAGTTTGGTCTCACTGTAGCAGGGCCAGATGTGCTAATTGTCTATAAGGGAGAAGTGAAACCAATATATTACACAATCAGTTAATCCAACGCCAACTCCTAGGTTTGATCAAAGCGGGGGGGGGGATTGCTGTTAAGTGACATTAACAGCAATCACTTGTTCCATGAAAAGATTAGAACATTTGCATAAAATCCCTTCTCCCAAACACACACGCACAATATGTTTTGAGAGGGTTGGAGTGCTTTCAACACAATAGCCGGTGCGTTCCTTGTTTCTGAACGGATGTGTGGAGGAATACGGAAAACTTCCTGTCCGTACAATTTATCAGCTGGACGAAAACACGCTGGAGTCAGAGCTGAGAGTTACTCAGCAAGGGGTTTGCAATGGAGGAAAGAAAAGGTATTACTTTTAAGACATATTCATATTTTCATCTTTTAAAGCATCAGTCAATCAGGCTGACAGTGGTGATGTTTTAGGCAATGAAGTGAGCATGGAAGGAGAGGCTATAGAGACAAATGGACTCCACACAATTTGTGTATAAATGAAGATGAAAGTAAATTACACCTTTCTTATTGCAAATGTAAGAAATGTCCAATGATGATGATTTTTCACATATTTATAGTGTTGGTCATTATTTTCTATTGGCTTAATCACCAAAGTACTTGCCAAGATCAAGGAACGCAGTAGAGTAAATCTGATGGTGCAAGAAAAACAAGTTTAAAGACGATCAAACAGGTTGTAAACAGGCCAACGTTTCACCAGATTATCTAAACCAATTTATTTGGACTACAGCAAAGGCCAAAGTTGAACCCGGAAGTAGGTCTGTAAACTATGATTGATATTTAGATAACACAGTTTGGGTAATACTCTTACTGTTTGCCTTCAAGTAAGTTTTTCTAACCTGGATGCTTCCGGAACTCTGCAGTTAACTTTTTGATTATTGAATGTCATTGTTATTATAGGATTAAAGGCAAAATCTATTAAAAACTAGTTGTAATAAATCCTGATCAACTTTAACCTGTCATGAAATGATTTTGTAACTATGCACCATTTCCTCTAAAATCTCATCTGAAATTAGACAAATTGTCTCATGAATGAGATTTGAAGTTAGCTCATGAATGAGATTTTGAAGGGCTTTAATTTTGAAATGCTACATCAGAATGTCCTGGTTCTGTCTGAGTGACACCTTGAGGCGGTCTGCTATTAATATTACCAGACTCATATGCTTTATAATAGAGAGTATGCCCAGTGGTCAGACAGGCAGTCTACAAAAGACAAAAAAGAGCCCCGAGGAGATCCATCTGATACTCTGCAGAGTGTAAAGAAAACAAACACACTGATGATTATCACGCGAATGTCATTTTCATCTTCTAATCAGCACTCTTACAGCCTCAGATACCAACGCCATCTTTTATCTTCACAACTGTAGTGCATCTGCTGAAGGCTAAAAGCTGTCTTTAGTCTGTGGCAGCAGAACAGGGCAGGGAAACAGGAGAGGGCCCCGGGCCAGCAGGGCCCCAAACCACAACAAAGAGCCTTGACTGTCATCTAGACCCAATCAGAAAAGTGAACCCCACCCACACCACGACTCCCACTCCCCAACTGAGACATATCCACACAAACATACACTTACGTATACAAATACACACCCAGGCATAAACACACATAAACAAACACTCTGTGAGCCGTGTGAACATAGCGCACACACACAGACTTTCTGATTATGGCCTGCCAAGCAAACGTCCTCCCTGTTGTTTCACACAGAGGGCAAAGAATCTAAATAAGAATTATTACAGAACTTGTCTCTCAGGTGTTTGTACACGCTCATACAGTTGATTGCACAAGGACAGTGCGAGAATAAGAGGCACTTTTCAACTCATTTATAGTCGCACACTGAAAATGGGATCTTCCAAAGTGCTAGGTTACAAATCTGATCCTGTAAAATGTGCAAATGTGCATCACAACAGCCTCAACAGATTTGAATATCACAGGGCGTCAGTTACATGGCAGTGTTACGACAGGCACTGGGTCACATCTGTTTGACTTGATGACAGCAAGGTGTGACGAGCTGTGAGACCAGACGCATCATAGAGAAATCCCCCTGGAGGTCAGTCCTCAGTTATAGAGCATGGAAAACCTGTGCCGACAGCTACGCAGTCATAAGTCAGACACAGAGACAGAGTAATGACATTGTAAATCTCATCGACAGTCTTCCTTGTTATTAGATGCATCACTTTCAGTCTGTAATGTCTGCATGATCTAACTTCTTCTGGAAGATTACATACAGGGGATGTTATGACGATGTTATAAAGAACGTTTTGCTCTATATCCATCATCAAAATCTGAGTAATACTGCAAATGAAATGTCAGACATGGACCCACAAATCATGCAGATGGTTCTTCTACTGTAAATTCCATGGGGGGAGAAGCCTGCTACATCACACACACACACACACACACACACACACACACACACACACACACACACACAGCAATAACAGAACAGGGAGTCTTTTTAGCACCTGGTTTGCGGGGCCATCTTATTTCTTAACATAACTCCTAAAGGAAAAACAAGCTTGAGTACTCATACACATAGAGACACACACACAGAGACAGTTGTGCAGCATGTCAGGAGTAAGCAGAGCCCTCTGGCTGCTGCCCAGAATCCTTGCTGACTTTCAGGAACTCTACCTCAGCCTGTCACAGGAGACTGCAGCATCTCATCATTCTGAAGAACCGGGCCGCACAGTGAAAGAGAAACTCACTCGTAAGGCAATTTATCTCCATTGATTTCTACCCTCAGGGGTGCAGGCTGTGCAATATCAGAGACAGATATGAGTTGATTTAAGAGGATATGTACACTGAGCCAATTCATTTAGTATCTAATCATATGAATGCTTTTCTTAAACTACTATTAATGACTGTAAGGGGAATGTCAAATCTGTAGGAAGTTATTAAGAAGAGAGAAAAGTGCATCTTTGGCTCCTGGGCTGCTGCAGGATCTGAAATGGAGCAATGGCTCCCTCTGCAGAGCAGAAACAGCATCACAGCAAGATGTGCCACAGTGTGCAACACAAGTCAACAGTCCGGCAAGTTGCACAGTAAAAAAGTAATAATAATTATAGCCATTATTATTATTAAACATTAAGTTGAGAATGTGTGCCCACACAAATTTGTTAGTAATAATTGTTGAATGATAAGGATGTGCTCAACCAAAGACATTCTTAGAAGACCAATAGACAGATCAGTAAAAGTGAGTTTCTCCACAACAATCACACAAAATCACCACTTTGAACCTTATGTTCACCAGAGATGTGCTTATACGTTTCTTGGAAATAAGTCATTCAGCATGAAAAAAACGACTATAGAAATCTTAGTCTACTAAGACCAAAATAACCGATTGGTGCACCAAGAGGGTGCAGCCCTATGAATAATAGACTGAGAAAGAGGCGAACCAGACATTACATAAATGAGCTCTACAGACATGAGACTGATCAAATGAAGAGACGGAACAAAACTCATTGTTCCATATATAAATAGTCAATCCTAAAGAAACCCACAAAATGTAGCACTTCTATTTGCCGTGACGTCACTTTTGCCAGACCATAATAAATGTTTTAGAGGAGCTGCTGTTTGTAGTAAAAGTCTGTCTGGGTAAAGTTAAAAACAGGAGCCACGAATGTAAACATCTGCAGAAACAATATAAGAATGTAAACATCTGCAGAAACCATATACTGTAAGAATCTGCAGAGGAGACATTAGGGGGACCATATCTCAAACTATGACAAGCACAACATCTTTAAAGGTTACTGATTTCTGGTCAGCTAGGAGTGAGGCAGAAGAAAGTTTGATATGCGTGGGTCACTCTGGCTATTTCGTTTAAATTAATTGAGATATTTTACCTCCAATCATTTTTAATGAACCAAACAACATGTTTTGGAGTAATGTTTGTGTTCAGGTTGTAATTTTAACACTGAATTTAAATCTAATAAAAATGTTTATTGGTGGTATTTTAGTTGTCTTGCTTTCAAGAACACACGTTTGAGTTTTGTTGATTAACATGAAATACTGTATAAAAATGACATCACCCAAATAATCAGCTGCTAACATCCCTTAGTCAGCTGGTTTTCTCATCTGGCTGGCTAGTCACAGTTTTGGGGAATCCCCTGGCGAGAGCTGAATCCGGATTACATTTACACGTACAGTACACCCTTAATACATATTGAACTTGATAACGTGTTTATTATGTGCCCTACACACTGTATATTTACAGGGCTAGTTACGTGGACAATTAATCAAGAGATATATATATATATATATATATATATATATATATATATAGACAGAATATAGATTTTTTTATATGTCTATTTTATATGTCTATTTTTTAAATGGCCATAGATTTTTTAATCAATTGTTTTTCACTGCAGCAAACACCGCTTCACAGTCGAGTCAAATTCGATTTTCAACTGTGCATTTTTGACGGTTTCAAATTAAACACAAATATATTTTACAGCTTTTAAATGATGAACCTTATTTTGACACTTGTGATTCTTGTTATGCTACAATCGTATTTTAAAATGCTGACTGCCAGACCTCTTTTAGTGCTGACAAATGGCATTCAATATGATCCCCCTACGATCAGCGTTTTTGGTAATATAATTGTTACTTCAACATTTAAGTTCTTTTTCACAGAAGAGTATTTTGTCTACCCTTTATATTTCATGGTATGCTCGTAGTGGCATCACTCACACTGTCAGGATGGGCCATTAAGCATCCAAATCCACCCGAGTAAACATCTAGACAAGCAAATATCATTATTTTTCTTGAGGTAGGCAATAATAGAAAACTAGCAACAGGCACGATAAAAGTAATTGCTGAGACAGCAGGAACACCACAACGATACAACAAGATCTGACACCACACCGTCTGCCACTGGGCCCAGTAAACAAACACATTAAAACACAGGCATGCTGGCAGGGACTAGTACACTATGCAGCATACAGGGAAGGCAGACATGCATAATAGACCCATCTGCTCTCATAAAATCAAACACCTGGTCTGCATCATCAAAACAAAGAGCGACATCATTGGTGGTTGTGCCCCTTCGCCCTCTTTCCTCGAAGATACTGAATTTATTCTTTGCTAAATGATGTGGTACAGAGTCCTTTTTTAACAGTACGAAAGGACAGAACTGCAATAACATTCCCAAATACATCAACCAAACATGTACAGCCGGTATTACACACAGTTCAGAGAGTGTGTAGGTGACTCTGCTTGAACTCAGATTGCACAAAAGGAAAACATTAGTCCAAATCAGTGTAGGAGCAGGCATGCACAACACACACACACACACACACACACACACACACACACACACACACACA
>NW_022280039.1:2314597-2329936 GCF_004355925.1 Anarrhichthys ocellatus
CACACACACACACACACACACACACACACACACACACACACACACACCTCTAAACATTCCTCTGTATCGATTCCTTTCACAGTGCATTCCTCTGTATGAAAGAGAGGCCCAGACTCCATCCATTTCACAATAAAGTCAGGTAGTTATGTGATGTATAGGAAAATGGGATAAAAAGCCTCCATGTCCAGAAACCAATGAAAAAAAGAGACCAGAACAAAGAGAACAGCAGAAAATATGTAGCATAGGCGGACATGCTCCATATATCCGCCTTAATGTGGAATTGAAGGTTAATGACTTGTCCCTAGAGAAGTTACAGGCTAAACTTAGAACATAGTGTTGTAACGGATTCACACAGAAAGCAAAGTGACCTTTTTGTCACTGACTATCTGGGTTTAGGTTACTTTATTGTGAAGCAGTAGCTATATTTTCCAACTGTAATTCACCGTCGACCCGTTTGGTTTGCAAGTCCATACACAAAACCCAAACATATCTGCTGTGTGTGTTACCAGTCTTATAACCGGGGAGGCAAAAGGGGAACAAAGCAGCCATCCTTATTTTGATAACACAAAGAAGATTTACAAGAAAAAAGAAAAAAAGAAAGAAATCTATGTTTCACAAGCTCAATTATTGCAACTATTTCTCCAGGATAGCGAGTTTGTGAGAGAAAAAGATAGAGAAAGCCTCTGATGTTTCTAAGCCGTCTGTGATAAGTCAAAGGGGGCTGACAACAAGTGTCCTGGACTGTAAATGAAACCACACACACACACACACACACACATCGGAATCTGTGAAGTGTGTGTGTGGGTGTCTTTTTGTCAATGTTTAACAAAGAAGTACACAGTGGGGTCTTATGTTCACAGGAAGAAGATACCTTTGGGATGAGGCAGTCAAGTTCTGTTCTACAGTGTGTAAGCGCCAGGCTCGATAGGTTTAGGTCTCTGGTGGGGTGTGAATCCAAAGACAGTGAAACAGCGAGACAGTGAAAATAGATTGTTTTATGTCCCTTTATCGCTCAAACAAGTAATCGCCTATGACTGTCTAAAGGTACAAGACAAAAGGAGGACTTCCGTTGTATAATCTGGATCAGGAAAGTGGGTTAGCCCTACAGTATACAGCAATTTTCCTGCTATATCAGGGGACCAGAGCCTCAAAAAAGTGGTGCGGCCCACATAATATGGCTCTCCTGGGGAAGAGAGGCGTTGAGGTTGATAGATTGTAGAGGATAAAACAGTGGAAGGATGTGAAAGCTCACAGAGGCAGTAAAGATTTGTAGTAGGTTTCTTTAATATCAACCTTTGCCCTCAACTTTAATTCGGAATAAACAACACATTGTGTTACTGCATTACATAATCTAAGCACTAATCTTAGTTTATTTAATACCCATTTAACTCTAGCATTCATATTGATTGAGATAGCTTAGTTTACAACATGGGCTGAACACCAATCCTTCCATTGTCTTGTATCCTCCAGAGTTACGCAGTAAAAATAGGGAGTCAAGAAGGGACTTTCATGGCAACAGTTCTGGGTTACTACTCTTGATTCAAAAGCATTATCCACTTCACTAACCAAGGTGGTAACCTAATGAGACAGGTTTGATGATGCATGGAGGAAGTTTCGCCATCTGCGGGAGTGGGAATGTATCCAGTGATTTCATCACCTCCATCTATCTCTCCATCTGTCAGTTAACCGTGTCACTGCCAGGGACAGCCTCTCTGCGGACAGCGCACACTGTGTGAACAAAGCCTGTCTATGTCTGATAATACGCAATGGACCTTGCTCAAGGAGACACTGCTGCTTAGTCACTGTCTGAAGAAGTGTGTGTCTGTGTGTGTGTGTGTGTGTGTGTGACACAGAGGCTGACGAACTGCAGTTATCACGAATGACTAATGAAGAGTTCAGAACAGTAGCTTTCATTCATAACAGAACAGTAAGGAGGGTTGTAAACGTGCAAGCATACATGGAGATGCAGACATCTGTGAACTGGATACTTACAGTATGCTATGACTCACTTCCTGTATGCGTGTGTGTGTGTGTGTGTGTGTGTGTGTTCATAGGGCTAGGCAATATTAAGTAAATCAAATATGATATTTATGACAAAATACCTCGATATTGTAAGGTTGACCATCGGTGCTTCACAAATATTTACAGAATGAGATTTTTGATAATTAATCATCATTAATGTGGATATAATGACTAAGTAAGGTCAAATAAGAACAGCTAGAACAGTCTGGTTCAAAATACTTCACTTTACTGTAATGTATCTAAGACAATATCTGTACACACGTCCATTATCTTTCTCTGCTCTCTCTATTAACTACATGTTCAGAGTGAAGTCCTGTGACATACAAGAAAATGCACTCTGTGGTTTGTTTGGGTGGGGTTCACTTGCAACCTCAGCAAAAGACCCTCAGCTGTTAAACTTGGTCCGACACCAGTTCCAGTTTCCACATATAGATGCAGGCCACCAACCACATTCCACAGCCAAAAACACTTGCGCATAAAAACATGTATGGCCCTCACACAGAGTCAGTCCAATCTTCCTCTGTATCCATTTGCAGCAATGAGGACCAGGAAATAAATCACTGAATAGCATCAGAACACGAGAGCAATAAGTAAAAGAAGACAGTAAAAACATAAATGGATAAAAACTACTAAATGCAATTCAAACAAACAACAACAATTTGACTTTCATAATCCAATTTTGCTGCAAGTCAAGCATTAAATGGTTTGTCCAACATGCCCTGTCAGTGGTCCTTAAAGGGCCAGTGTAGGAGGACATCCGCTAACTAGGACACTAATGTGTACGTATGTGTCATATGAAATGGGAACGAACAGAGACCTTCAGGCATTTTAAAGCCCAACAGCACGTGAACAAACCCACAGTATACGAGGATCGTCAGTTGTTGTTCAGATAGCTCACAGTGAAAATTAACAAATTGGAGACCGAAAGAGATTATCACCACCTCACAGCAAGGACATTACGTGAATTACATTTGATGAACTATAACATAACCTTGCCTTGTTGCATGAAAAGATAAAGAATGTGTGTATGTGAATTCCATAGTGAAAGAAGTAAGAATCTTTTATTAAATACTGTATTTGAATAATAAAGCTTTGTTCTCTCTTTCACTAAACTTATTAGGCAAACAGTCCAGTCATTACCACGGGAACAATAGCAAGACATTGGCTTCATTTTTCTCACGGCTTGAAGAAACTGAGATTAAACAATTTTTCATTTGTACTAGAACTAAGAGGCTGAGTGGGAGCAGTGCTCCACAAAGACGTATACACAAAGCCTGTGTAATACAAAAACAAAAGTTAAACATTTGCTAGTTCAAATATCCCTCTGCATACCAAGAAAGCCTCCAAGCAGAAAGCTCCAGTGGCCGAGCTTTGTTTGAGAGGAAGGGGTAAACTTTCCCCTGGCATCTCCCCTGCACCCCTGCAGTGTTGAAGATGCCCCGAGGCTGCACATGCAGACGTTAGAGTTCATACCGATTTCAGCACTGCCAGACAGTCCCAAACCAAATTGGTAGATTGGGCTACAAATCTATCATTACTCTCTCACAGAACTCTATGCAGGCTAGGCTTGGCAACTTTGACACTGTAGTTGTTCAGGAAATCTGGTAGAATGCATCCACTCTTAAGAACCCAAAGGCCTCTGAGCCCCTTAGGCTGGCATTTCATGCCTCAGAACAGGGCTCGGTTTTAGGCTCCAGTACAGCGATGGCTCATTGTTCTCTGGGTACACGGAGATGCCGTAAGAGGGAGACTCGGGGGACATTTTGGCATTCCTTGAAAGCGACTTTTCCCCCCAAAGGATTTATGGTTTGAGGTGCTTCCTCTTGCTGGCAAAAGTGTCATCCTGGCAACACCTATATGAACTCTCTCCCTCTTACATAAACAGGATTAGTTCATTGCTTTTTTTCTGCCAGGCCACATCAAACACTAGCAGAAGCCACACTGAGAGGCTTTGAGTGCATGATCCTCCTCTGTGAACTATGAACCAGGCATACATGCAAGCATCTGGAGAAAACATATCAGTTAGACATTATCTCAGACTTGGGAGAATATAACTCAAGGATGCATCAGTTTCCACTGACAAAGGCAAAAATATCCCCCATCGCAGGGTGGGTGAATACATGCCGAGCAAGGGAAACACCCGTAGTATCCAAAATTTCACTCAAGCCACTATGTCTGGTTTGGATACTTACTGGTGAGAGTTTGTGGATCTACAGGGTGGAGAAGGGCAAAGCACCAAAAACCAACCAAACTACAGTCAAAAGCAGCTTTTACGCTACACAAATGGTACCCGGACCTTGCCATACACTCCTGCAGGCTGGGGGAGAGTGTGGGTGGATGGGTGTGTCATCTCACACACACACACACACACACACACACACACACACACACACACACACATCTAACCACTTCCTGACCCTGCATACTGATGCTAGTGGTAGCCACAGTGGTGTGGACTAGTGGTGACCATCCTTGAGTTAAACATAAGAAATACAGGGCATTCCATCCCCACCTCCATAATAATAACTGCACAAACCCAGGCTCCCACTGCATGCCTGGGTGGCTTTAGATGGAACAGCAGTGCAGATGAGGACTGAGACAGAACAGAGTGCAGAGACTCACTGGTGGCCTTGTGGATCAGAGAGGAGGGATGTACAAAGCAGATGTCTTCTCTGCTCCCACTGAGAGCAGCAGGCAGTGGATCGACAAGATGGCTGCAGAATGGATTTCTGGACATGTGCTTCATGAGCACGTAATCTTTTGCTCGGTTTCTCATTCTCCTTCCACTCGCTGAGCATATAGCCCTGACAATTTGTGATGCGTACAGAGTAGAATGATTCAGCACCGGACCTCAGAGGATGTGGAGTCGGAACACAGCAAGACAGAGTAGCAGGACTTCTCTTGATGATGCTGATAAACTTGTGTTATATTCACGTGGAAAACAAAAACTAGCCAAGGACATCACATGTCTAAACTTCAAACTGGACACCTGGCAATATCTATTAACATTTGAATCTTTTATTTACATAATTGATGCCTTAATTAGGAACATAGTCCACAGAGATCCCCAAAGTCTGGTTCTGCAGTGTCTAGATTAATAATAGCAGTCTTGGCTTCATTTGCTGCCTCGTTAAAACAAACACACACACACACACACACACACATTTCTGAAAACCATTTTACTCCATTCAAAGGATATTAATAGCATCCTTTTAAAAAACAAACATTAAATACTAAATGCAAATAGTTCACTGCTATGAATGGTCTAATGAAAGAGTTTAAGTTGGATAACTTAGGCATATAGGGAGAGTCCTAAAAAAAAGTCTCTACTGAACACACATTTCCATTGATACAAATGAGTTGGCACTACTCACTTTGGGTTCAGTCCAACAAAGGAGACTTTCCCTGTCAGTCATTTGAGCATTGCGCATTTCATTCTCTGATAACATGTCATTGACCGACAGAAATTCCAGATAAACCACCGTCACATGCACACATCTCCACAAGAGGCACACATTTTTGCCACACAAACAAACGTGATATCCCTTGGCACAGGGAAAATAAGGTGCTTTCACACTGAGGTAGCCTGCTTCATTGAAATGCCACAGAGCAGTTCCACAGCGGCATTGAGAGAGTCCGAACACACAGAGCCTGAGGAAAGTCTCAGTCCCTGAAAGAGGATCATTAGCATTGGCAACAAAAGCAGACACAAATTAATCTTGTATGAGAACCAGCGAAGAGCAGATTACACAGTTAAGGAAGCAATGATTGTTGTTGTGAGAAGAAGGGGACATTTTACCCTGATAAATAACTAATACAGAGACTAAACAGGGGAATGTAATGTGGGTTAGAGGTGGAATATGCTTGAAGCTTGTATTAATGATGAATGCGATAGCTCGGCATATGCCCGGTCAATCCCTTTTTATTCCCTTTTCATTTTATCCTCCTCCCGTTTCCACTTCAGCTCCCTCCTCATCTAACCCTCACCCGACCCCGCTGGCCAAATAAATACATAAATAAATATTACATAAGACAACACTGTTTGCTCGATGTGGGGATAACCATCAACTCGAGTAATCTGAAAATAAATCAACCCAAAAACAAATGAGATCATTCCCTCCTGACGGAGATACTGAACC
This sequence comes from Anarrhichthys ocellatus, assembly GCF_004355925.1. Classification (NCBI taxonomy): domain Eukaryota; kingdom Metazoa; phylum Chordata; class Actinopteri; order Perciformes; family Anarhichadidae; genus Anarrhichthys; species Anarrhichthys ocellatus. The sequence continues at coordinate 2,320,759 of NW_022280039.1, forward strand.
GACTTCACCACATTAGCACTACTGCACCTCCAGGAGGTGTTATGTTTTACTGGCCTTAACGAGCTTGTGCGTCAGATATGAACTGACGCTGCTCAGACACCAGATCAGGGTAATTCTAACTGCACATCAATACGTGTGTGTGCCTGACTCTCTGGGCGTTAGGGCTGTTAGGTGTTTTCCTGTGACTTGAATTATGAACAACTAGTACACACAAGCTGACGTATGCCTGCCTGCCTGCCTGCCTGCACACACAGAGAGACTCGGAGACGGAAGGAGAGAGACAGAATCAATACCCTCTCTCTTCCATTTGCTATATTGCACCATTAACGTTCCTTAAATATCCCCTTACAATTGAAACCCAAATTCTCTCTCCTTGATACTCTCTTCTACGCACACACATCCCTCTTCTTTCTGTCTAGTATCACCAAAAACAATTTTCTGACCTTCCAAAACTGTTTACCAAAACGCACACAAACACCCCTAAAACTGGAACGTGTTTCTGACTGAACAACCAAATACCGGCACTCATGTGAAACCAAAGTAATATGGAAACTGCCCACAGGCAAGTGTGTGTGTGTACACGAGTGTGTATGTATATCTGTGTGTGAATGAGAGGATGAGAATGGAGATAGACAGAGGGAGGACTTTCATTCAAAAAAAAAAAAAAAAAAAAAAAAAAAAAAGTTTATTAATTTTGCCCGTCAGTAAAAACTAATTAGAGGTTTGATTAGAAATCGCCTCTGAGCCCGTCTGCTCTGCCGACAAACAGTGGCTAATATGAAGCAGATGTTGACATGGGAGCTTTGCAAGGAGGAAGAGGAAAACATGCATGAAGTGTACTGGTTGTAATCCAGTGATAAACAGCTGAGAGGGATACAAAGGCTACAGCTCTGACTGACCCAGTTCTCAACTTCTGGAGGCAGACTTTTTTGACTAGTCCCGTGTGGGTGAATGTCCACAAAACCAAGGCAGTTAAAAGAAATACAATGAGCTTTACAAAAGAGACTTTTTATTAAAATGTTGCAATATTATTCAATGGAAGTGTGTGACAACAGTTGTTCAAGGTGAATATCAAGGGAAACAGAGGTCTCTTGAGAAGTAGCTTATAATGCATTATTAGAAATAAAAATGAGCCAGTATGGAAAAACAAATGTCATCCAATAACCGCTTGAAAGTACCAGCGTCTCAACAAAGCTATACAATCTTAAACTATCAGTATTAAAATAATCCTATGGGAGATGGAACATAACAAAAAAGCACATTTAAATTACTCTCAACACACTACGGAGAGTACCACAGACACACGTTTAAGCCTCAGTAGGGATATCATTGTTTTGTTCATTGAAAAGTGAAATGCAAAGTAGTTTGAAAATGTTTGCAATTAAGAGCTTTAATTTGAGGACGTGAACGCAGCAGCACAGCTCTCCAGTGCAGTTTAATTAAAATATCACACAAAGCAGAGCAGCGTACACACTCAAAAGCCTTCAGAACAAGATAACTGTGTGCCAATAAGTTAGTTTGCAGAGGGAGAGAGATCAGTCAAAGTTGTAAACATTGAATCCCCCATCGTGTGTGTTTGTTTGTTGTTTGGTGGGTCGGTGGATATCTGGTCTACCTGTGATGTGTCCAGGAAAACGCTCGTTCTGAACTTCCCTCGCCGTATCTCCATTTCAAGGGCAGAGCCGCGGGCAACGGTTGCTCTTGCTGTTTGATTTCGGCAAAACATCGTCTCCGCTTTCTGCCAACTTCACAGATAGTCCTGTGCAGCCCGTGTTATCAAGCTGTATTAGCCGGACTTAAAGCGAGCGCAAACTGGGGAGGAATCGCTTAAAAAAAAAAAAAACAGCCCAAACAGCCCGGGCGCAGATCCAGGTGGCACAAAACGGCCCCACCTGAGGAAAAACAAACTCCCAAGAGATTAATAACACAAGCGCCCAAATCAAACACTGACGTTTCTTCTGATGTAGGCCCCGAGACTGAACAACGGATTCACGGAGCCTGTCTTTCACAGCTGACTTTTAACTTTCCCAAACACTGCCCCTTGTGCGCGCAGCAGTGAGTGACACGGTGACACCCCATGCGGTAGAGCTGGGACCTCACTTTGCCCTGTCCTGTATCCGGAGACCCCTACTGGCGAAGAATGCCGTGTAGAGATTTACTATAGCGACAGTATGTCTGTGGTAGGCCTGTTTATGAAAGTCATTCAGTAGATGGACAAAGCATGACACTACACCACCAATCATGTTTTACTAACATGTGTAGCCTTAATAGGGCCTTCTCACAGCAGTCATTCTGACGTGTCATTGCAGAGTTAACACAGGTGTAATTAATGACATTAATTATAGCCTTGTTTCATTTAGGTTGGCCAGGGCCCTGGTATTATGCATGCTGGCTCACTGGATTGACTGTGACACATATAGATTTGGACCACAATTAACGTTATTAATTGCACCCGCGTTTACCCTGCGATGAAATGGCTGCTGTGGAAAGGGTCTATTATTTAATGCTGCCATATAACTTTAAAAATATACAAAATCCAAAAAGCATTCATCGAAATTACTACCACTTTTTAAGGAATGTACTCTGACTTTGACCTATAGTTCCATATTATTATTTCCACTTATAAACATTTTAGGCTGTTTTTAAAATGTGTTTTCCGGTTTAAACCCCTGACACTCAAATGTATTTAAATTTAAATGATTAAAGTTCCTCAGAATTCAATGTGAGAACATTACTCCACACAGTGTAGGACTATACTTAATTTCAGTTGTAAATCCCTCTTCTACTGACAAATTTGTCTACTATGGTTTAAATGGGCTAAATGTATACATGGAAAGGTACTTTACAAATAAGTTATTGTAGTGCAGATGACATTTTTAGAGCTGTACCACTCCATTGAATACATATGGATGATGTTTGGCCAAGTAATGTGCCATTTAATGATGAATCTACCAGTGAGTGCAGGTGGATTGATGAGGTTATTATGACTTCTATAGCCTATCACATAAAGAACATGCCATAAAACAAATACCTTGACCTGTCAAAGGACCAGACACTTTTAATATGTTTCAGGGGATATTTTTTTGCTACTCTTTGGCCTTTGAGAATCCCCATGTCCTTAATACTAATAACACAGCTTATTACGGGGCTGTAAAGTGTGGGGGTGGGGGGGGGGTATGCGCTTTGCTTTCATGATATAACATTTTATTAACGAGCATCTGTAACAGAGCATGAATGTGAATCATGCTCTGTGGCTGCACCAGGACTTTACTGGACCTGCTGTGAGTGGAATTCTGAAAGGTCAGAAGGTCATAAAGCTTCAGTCTCTCCGAGGCAGAGGTTACATCCACATAGAGTGTGACAAGGGTTTGCTGGGAAGTCCCAGCCTCGTGACACAAGGTGAGACCAGAAACTATTTAAATAAAGTGTGATAAAAGAGAGAGGAATCAGAAGCTACACAAAAGCCAATCATCTATTAAACCCATAAGAACCCACAGTGACAGTTGTTACAGACACTTTAAATATCCTGGAAAACACATTTAATGTTGATAGTGCTTTGATAACATGTCCTACATTACATCTGAACTATTTTAATCATATTTCTCAAACAAATATATATAAAAAAACTTGAAAACTATGAGAATATTGTTGTGATAGGTATGTCACATATCAACAATAAGACAAATAGTAATGAGCTGCTGAATTGATTTAGCTAATAATGTCAAATTGATAAGATTATTAGTCAAATGTATTATGAAAGAATTTTTGCATATTGGTAAAAAAAGCAAAAAAAAAAGGCTTCATTTTCAAATGAGGAATACATTTATACTTAAACACACATTGTGACATGTAACATTTCAGATCTTTGGCTTATGGTAGTAATTAGAAAATATTTTCAGAAATTTGTTCCATGTGGTCCATTTGTCTGTTTTAGATCCCCTATCATTTTCCTTTCAGGAAAAATGGGTTTGGGTTGTTGTGGGTTAAAAAGCCTTTAGTGATGCAAGGCTAAAAAATCAATGAAATAAAATAAAGGCTACATCAGGGTATGTGTAATTGCGAGCCATTGTTCACTCTGGTTTTCCTATTTACAACACAACTGCTTTAATTAACACTGGGTAGGCATTTAACTCTTCAAACCCATTGTCTAGCATTATGGTGTCGTGTTGTGATGGTGAGCATTCTTTGTGAATTTTTGTTCTCAGTCATAAATAGCCTTAATACAGAAATCTGTTTTCCGTCAGACAATTACAAAATCTTGTTTGTTTTTTTCGGAACAGATGTATAAATAGTGTTGCATTTCCCATATTTCAACCAATTTGGTGCACTATGCTCACTCTATCTTAAACATATGATTGTAGTTCTGCAATGAGGGTTTGGTACTCGGTCATATGGAAAAAGGGAATGGGGCTTGTGTAGCCCGTTTCTCTAATCTCCCCCCAAGTCTCTTATTTAAAAGCAGGATGTTTGTTGATGCTGGAGTGTGAGTAAATAGCTGAAGGCGCTGAAACTCATGCAACAATGTGATCCCGCTTGGATGTCTGTCTGTTTCCTAGAAGGGACTATGTGAAATGCAGATTATGTTTACACACCTCATGCCACTCTGGACAGTAGGGGGTAGACAGTCACAGAGGGGAGCAGTGCTTTCCCAAGCTAGGTCTGACCCCCTTTTAACTCCTCGTTGGGCTCCATCGAGCCCTTTGGGCAGCTCAGTTTGCTGCAGAGTCAGGCAAGCATGGGGCTTATGTGCAGGCTTTGCCGTGGCAGATTTTAAATCCATCTGTTGGGAAAAGATAGGTCTGGTTTATCACACCTCGTTTATAGTGCATATTCTATTTGTAAATCCCACAAACTACATTTTCTCCCGTTACTGTCCCTCTTTTCTATCTTTTGCCCACACAAATGCACACAAAACAAAACTGACTGCTACAGTGAGAATCAAATACAGCAGTCAACACGGGCACAGTCACAGTGGGCTATAAAGTGCCGAACACAGTCAGTACACAAACAAAGGGGCCGCTCTTTACTCAGAGAGAAATGGCTGTGGAGCAGCTGGAAGATCACATGATGCAAAAAAACAGGAGACAATCATGCTGTTACACGATGGTATCACAAAATCCTATTGTTTCTCTCTCTGCCTCACATACTCATACAGTGTATGATCAATTGCCCACCAGTTTAGAACCAGAGGAGTGGGTGTATACAGGCAGCAAATCACCAATATAGGAAATACGGGAAATCTATTCGGTTTCCTTTTCATGGAATGAAAGCGCTACAGGCTCAGCAGCATGATTGTGGCTGATCCCACTGTAATTACATGTGGTTTTCTATATTCTAAATATATACACATACCGTAACTATTACCCTACATCCTCTACTGTTCTTACATTATTAAACTTGAAGAATTCCAGGATCAGTTTTCAGGACTACTCGGGAAATAAACAGGTGTGCAAACCCAAAGTTATCAAGACAGTAATCAACCTCATGTTCTCATTCCAACCAAGCATACCATATGAAAACCATACAACATTGGTGTATCTACTCCAATGGTATGAAAACACCCCAATGTTTTCTCTGACCGGTAAACACCCTTTTATCTTTATTTAAAGCTTGCGAGTGAGCTTGTCAAGTGTAAAGGATGTTAAGGCGAAATATATTTCAGTGATCTTAATGTTTCAATGACTAAGGATCCAATTTTTTTAATCTGCACAACAATGTGTCACACTGTCTGTAGTTGCAACCATGACTATTATCCCTCTGAATATGCACCCATCTTATGTTAAAAAAAACTACATTATGATGGATGCAATCCTATATTGGGCAGTGGACAAGGGAACAAAAAAAAGAGCATATACTGGAACGACTCTCTGCGTGGAAAGCACAAGAGGGAGTAAAGCAGGACTTAAGTCTGGCTTGCGATCACATTCTTAGCATGCCAACAGACACAAACGTAGTGTGTTTTGGCAGTGGTTCTGCACAGGTTTAAACACCTAACCGTTATGTGTTAATGCCACATTTTCCTAAAACATGAATACATTATACTAGTCTGACTTCTGCTGGACATTGCTTGCCATTACACTTACACATCATTGAGCCTGTGACATACATATTTGGATAATCATTCCCTCTTTTTCTAATTAGAAAAACAAATGAGAAAAATATATTCATAATGAGTGAAAAAAGCTGGCTATAATTACACACATTTGCTGCCCGATAGAGTTTTATTTCACAACAGTGCGTCTATGCTACAGTGCAATAAAAACAAAATAGCAAGCTACCAACTGTGCTCCGATAGCCTTTATTTAATCTATTTACAAAGAATACAAAACTCTCCTCCTTGAGCTTCGATGAACTCAGCATGTACACTTAGTTAATGATATTTCATTGAAACAAGAAAAACACACATCAGGAAGGATGGCTGCTGCACTAGGAGACACCTTGAGAAACTGAAACTATGAAATGTTGAGTTGATCATTTCATTTGTGGTGCAGTTTCGTCCAATTGGCAGCTTCTTTGCGTCCTTGTTTCAACCCCTGTAAAGAGAAGATGTTAATATAGCTTTCCTTTTAAAATCAAGGACTCCCACGTATGATGCAGCAGGAGGCATTTGATGAAAAGGCTCTTCTAGCCAAGAACAGCAAAAATTGAGTAATTTAAGAGTCCAAATTACCATACACACCCACTGCTTTTCACTACATAATGCAAGAGACTGAACTTGTAAATACAAGCTGTAAATCCCTTTTATAGCCTTAATGAATCAGTCAGCTTCTGTGTACATACCAAGTAGTATCCCGTGTGATATCCACTCATGTACCAGGAGATGAGCACGCTGCCCAAAGCCTCGTCATCCACCATGTCAGGGCTCATAGGCGGAGGTGGAGGGATCATCTGAGGCAGAGAGAGTGGGATCACAATGCAGATGCTGCAAGCTGATAATATATGTTGTGTATCAATAACACGCCAAATTGACTGGCGTTTCTCAATTTACCAGCTGAGTGAGTAAATGTGTGCTTTTAACATCTTGATTGCATACCCAATAGCTAAAATAAAACAGTATTTGCTGCAGCTTTTGCATTTCTAATTAGTGTACAGGAATATTTTCCAACTCACTGGTGGACCAAAAGGCATCATGGGAGGCCAGGGAGGAGGTACAGGCCCGTGAGCACCAGATCGTCTGCTTCCTCCCTGGTAGAACAAAACAAAAAGGAGTTGAAAACAACACACTGTGAAACTCATTTTGTTTAAATGGGAGGTTAATGGCTTAAACATCCCTCTCTTCAGTGAACTATACCCGACATTAAATAAGTGCAGTCTGAGGCTCATTCCGTTCTTGTAATAAAAAAAAAAATAAATACATTTTTTTTTTTTAAATATACATACATACATACAGTTGTGTGAAAAAGTGTTTGCCCCCTTCCTGATTTCTTATTTTTTTGCATGTTTGTCACACTTAAATGTTTCAGATCATCAAACAAATTTAAATATTAGACAAAGATAACACAAAATGCAGTTTTTAAATGAAGGTTTTTATTATTAAGGGGGAGAAAAAAAATAAAAAAAAAAAAAAAAATTTATATACATACACATATATACACATATATACACACACACACACACACACACAGAAAGTATTCAGACCCCTTTAAATGTTTCACTCTTTGTTTCATTGCAGCCATTTGCTAAAATCAAAAAAGTTCATTTTATTTCTCATTATTGTACACTCAGCACCCCAGAAAAAACAAATGTAGAAATTTCTGCAAATTGATTAAAAAAGAAAAACTGAAATATCACATGGTCATAAGTATTCAGTGAAGTATTCAGTATGGAGTAGAAGCACCCTTTTGAGCTAGTACAGCCATGAGTCTTCTTGGGAATGATGCAACAAGTTTTTCACACCTGGATTTGGGGATCCTCTGCCATTCTTCCTTGCAGATCCTCTCTAGTTCCGTCAGGTTGGATGGTGAACGTTGGTGGACAGCCATTTTCAGGTCTCTCCAGAGATGCTCAATTGGGTTTAGGTCAGGGCTCTGGCTGGGCCAGTCAAGAATGGTCACAGAGTTGTTCCAAAGCCACTCCTTTGTTATTTTAGCTGTGTGCTTAGGGTCATTGTCTTGTTGGAAGGTGAACCTTCGGCCCAGTCTGAGGTCCAGAGCACTCTGGAAGAGGTTTTCTTCCAGGATATCTCTGTACTTGGCCGCATTCATCTTTCCTTCAATTGCAACCAGTCGTCCTGTCCCTGCAGCTGAAAAACACCCCCATAGCATGATGCTGCCACCACCATGTTTCACTGTTGGGATTGTATTGGGCAGGTGATGAGCAGTGCCTGGTTTTCTCCACACATACCGCTTAGAATTAACGCCAAAAAGTTCAATCTTGGTCTCATCAGACCAGAGAATCTTATTTCTCATAGTCTGGGAGTCCTTCGTGTGTTTTGGCAAACTCTATGCGGGCTTTCATATGTCTTGCACTGAGGAGAGGCTTCCGTCGGGCCACTCTGCCATAAAGCCCCGACTGGTGGAGGGCTGCAGTGATAGTTGACTTTGTGGAACTTTCTCCCATCTCCCTACTTTGAGGAACCTTGAGTGCTGCAGAAATTCTTTTGTAACCTTGGCCAGATCTGTGCCTTGCCACAATTCTGTCTCTGAGCTCCTTGGGCAGTTCCTTCGACCTCATGATTCTCATTTGCTCCGACATGCACTGTGGGCTGTAAGGTCTTATATAGACAGGTGTGTGCCTTTCCTAATCAAGTCCAATCAGTTTAATTAAACACAGCTGGACTCCAATGAAGGAGTAGAACCATCTCAAGGAGGATCAGAAGAAATGGACAGCATGTGAGTTAAATATGAGTGTCACAGCAAAGGGTCTGAATACTTATGACCATGTGATATTTCAGTTTTTCTTTTTTAATAAATTTGCAAAAATTTCTACATTTCTGTTTTTTTCTGTCAAGATGGGGTGCTGAGTGTACATTAATGAGAAATAAAATGAACTTTTTTGATTTTAGCAAATGGCTGCAATGAAACAAAGAGTGAAAAAATTTAAAGGGGTCTGAATACTTTACGTACCCACTGTATGTATATATATATATAGATAGATAGATAGATAGATAGATAGATAGATAGATAGATAGATAGATAGATAGATAGATAGATAGATAGATAGATAGATAGATAGATAG
>NW_022280039.1:2329946-2343201 GCF_004355925.1 Anarrhichthys ocellatus
TAGATAGATAGATAGATAGATAGATAGATAGATAGATAGATAGATAGTGCAACCAGTAAGAAAGGCTTACGATAATATATTTTTCTTTTTAAAACATATTTTACTATTCCTCTTTTTATGACTTTATACAGAATTACACAGAGGCTAGACCTATTAACATAAATGCCAGATAAATTCATTGCAATCCAATACAATCTCCCAGCTATGAATGCCAACTCTGAGAGGTTGTTTATATTCTAGTTTTATAGTTCACATTGTAAACAGTTTGTTTATATTTCCTTTTATTATTCATTTTGCTGAGCTACCATTTGAACCTTTTAAACTCAAGAAATATGTAAAGTAGTCTATTACCAGTTCATTTTGTTTGCTGACTTATAAGGAAAGGAGATAAGGGATCTTTCTTCTTACCTGTTTGAAAGCATGCATGGGAGGTGGGCCTTGAGGAAACCCAGGAGCCCACACAGGAGGAGGTTCTCTGTGGGCCTTGGACTTCTGGGGTTTACTGTGTGGCTGTTGTTTGTGATGGATTGGTGTGGTTGACCTGTCACTTTCCTCTGTGGATGATTCTGCCTCCTTTACCTGAATTGCAGAGACATGTTACTTTAACCTTAATTTGTCATTTTACTTTTATACCTTGGAGACTACACATTTCTGAAATTGCTGAATAAATATTCATGTTTTTCTTCCAGAGGGTACAGGCAAAAACTGAACAAAATAATATGAGGTTATCTAAATTAATTTACAATCCATATTAATGCAAGTGATTTACTAATTACAACTTGGATTGATGACACAGTGACATAGCAATTTGTTATGATCATTAAATTCCAGGATTTGGATAAAAATCCAGTAATATAATAATAACTGACCTCATCTGTCAGTTATTATCTACTATTGTGTTCAGTCTATAGTGGCCAAATAAAAACAAACGTAAAAAACGACAGCATGTCAAAGGTAACATGTTTGTTACTTAGTTTTCCTTTTACTCACATGCTGTTAATTTTTGTTCTCTCATTTGCGGTGTGTATATTTGCAGAGTGGATAACATAACCTTGGGTGGACTGTATTAGACAGATGCTGCCTGTCTCCATTGAGTAAAAGGAGAATACCAGGTTTGTGTTAGCTAATTTCCAGATGATCATTTTATGAAAAATGACTAGCTCCTATTCACAGTAAGCAAAATATAAAGTTGGGGAGCCATCTACAAATTGAGGATGCGATGTACATCACCATTAACGTGTTAAATAAAGAGGTAATCATATAAAAATAAGTAAAATCTAATAAAATACACAACATATATTACATTTCACGAATATAAATGAAATAATGTACTTGCACTGCTTTACCTTGGTATTTGTTTCTTCATCATCTTCAGAGATCTCCGACAGTAAGTCTTCAAGGTTCTGCTCCTCCTCGTTGCCGTACTCTGTATAAACAACTACACAAGTGCCCCTCTTCTTGTCTATGAAGGAGATAGTGGCTGCATAGAGCTGGCCATCCTCCGACCAGTATGCACTGCACGAGTCCCCAACCTGCCACTGTGACACAACACAACAAAGTGTAACCATGACTATAACCGTACTATTTTGGTTGTCTTCCTGTCTGAAGGTAACCAAATCTAGAATCACAAATAGGGTACAACCCGGAAGTTAGATCAATGCAATGTTTTGCCTTATGTGTTCAAATGTCTATGATGTTGATTTCAATGTTGGCATTGAGACACCTAGAAACTGTCAATAAAATTGCTGAACAATAAGCCTCACTCCTGTATATTCATCTGTATTCGTAAATTCCCGTTACGCACCTCTTTGTCTGGAGGTGCATTCGCTCTTTTCCTGCTCTGGTTCTTTTTGTTGTTCTTGCGTTTCTTTCCGGGTAGGTTTTTCTTGGAGGCCTCCGGCTCATCTTCACCCTTAAGGGCAGTCTGGCACACAAACCAAGAGCAGAGCATGAGTGGGAAAGGCAAACATAAACGTTTTGCATGCACATACACTGCAAGGCACATATTTTACCTTGAATGATGCAACAGCCTTGTCATAAGCCTTTATCAATGCTGTGTCATCCCATATATCCGAATCGTCACTCTGGAAAAGAGAACAGATTAAGTGCCTCTGCAAATGAAAGACACACGTTTTCACATGCATGACAGAAAAGATGCAAAGTTATTGTGTACTCTTGCTCTTAATTTTATCTATTTATCTATTTTACAGTGAGCGAAGTGCATTTTTTGCAGCTGAACTGACGCCTGACCCTAGACCTGTCATGTTTATCATTGCACTGTGGAGGGGATGCTACAGTAAGTGCAACATCTATGAGCAGCTAAAGCTAACTCCGAGATGCCTCTCCAACACATTGCATACTATCATGGCAATACCTCGACTACAGCAACACCTCAGGTGTACTGAGGATTTCTGGTTTCAATTTTAACTATTTATTTTGTCTTTGTTACCCGACTAAGCAGAAGTCAGCGCTGGTTTGTAGCTTAGCTTCCTAGCTCAACAAACCAACCAAACATATATAGCGTAACACAAAGGTTCGCGTGAGTTGTCATATTAACCTCACTAGCGCGTCACAACCAACCTGTCCACCTCCACGTGAGAACAACACGTCTTTGCATCCATTCGCCATGTGTAGATGTGTAAAAGTCACTGCTAATTGCTACACAAACTAATGAGCAACGTGCGTCGGAAATGGTGACGTAGCATAGAGAGCTTGACGTATATTTCCTGCGACTTAGTGGTTGGCTTGGCAACAAGAGTAACGTTAGCTAGGTTAGCTTAGTTAGTCGTTGACCAAAAAAGACGGTTGTGTCTTATTGTCGAAGATGATCGATTCCTCACTAAGTTCTTTGGGTGCAAAAGTTGTCGTCGCTGCATCCAGCGATGAGAATCACCCACCAGAAAACATCACTGACGGGTAAGTGTTAAATTAACGCTGTTTGTTTGTGAAATAACGCCAATGTTTTGTGAAAGTTGATGCCAGGTGTTCATTGTATTTCTACTGAATCTCAAACACATTGGATCAACGTTTGTTTGTCCCCTTTCACTCAGAAACACGAGCACGTTTTGGATGTCCACCGGGATGTTTCCTCAAGAGTTCATCATTCGCTTCGCTGAATCCACGCAGATCTCTGCTGTGACAGTGGACAGCTATAACGGTATGAGGCTGGGACAGTGTCACACATACTGTTACTGTCAAATTAATTGTTTGAGTATTATTGTCTGTACTGTAAACACAGGTGGAGTAATTTTGAGATTTGAGATTAACTCAAGAAGTTTTCTGGGACTCTGGGAAGTTTTTTTATTATTATTTTTGATCAGAAGTGTTTGTAATCACAAGTAAAGATGTGTTTTATAGTATGACCAGTTGAGAAACACTATGCATTCATTTCCTCAAACTCCTTGTTTATAGATGTGAATTAAACTTTTATTTACATTGTTAAAATCACAAAATATATTGGACAAGACATTTGAAGGAGGAACAACATGAATGGAATAAATGTACATTGAAAGAAGACATCTACAAGCTAGCGGAGTCTATATCCATGCTGCCGACACTGAGTGCTGTGCTTTGAGCTAGAAGCTAACGCCAGCATGCTAACATACTCAGTTATGCTCACAATAACAATGCTAACATGCTTCAGGTATGGTGTTGTTAGTTTAAAGCAAACATGTGCTAATTAGCAATAAACACAAGCAAGAAAAGGATCACCAAAGTCATGAGGATACAATAGTTCCAATAGTTGTTGAGACATTTCAGTCTGGACTAAAGTGGTGGACAATAGAGCCAAGCTAGCCCGATGATATAGCATATAAAATGTAATTAGCAATTTCAACACGCTCATTGCAAAAATAAATCTGTTTCTAGGCAGTAGTGACAGACCAACATTTTCACAGTTTGTCTTTTTCTTTGCTAAAACCTATTTTGTCAAAACCTTTTATGGATATCTGGTTGTGTTGTTTCTCTTGCAGTCAAGCATCTAAAGATAGAAAAGAACACCTCACCAAATGCCTCTCAATTTGAGTCTGTTACAGAGCAAGGTAAGATGAACATCCATCTACAGTGTCATTGGTCAACACATTCGGTTTTAATGCAAAATGTTTAACATTGGTATTAACAAAGTGATGTCTTGTAGAATTTAAACATACAGAGGGACATCTTCAGTCAAACACTATTTTGGTAAGTCGAGTTAAAAAAGCATTATCATGTAAAATATATAAATTCCTAGAGTTAACATATCAAACAACTACTTGTCTTTTTTTCTATTTTCCAGCTAAATGGAAGCAATGCAACGCACCTTCGTTTTATCATCACTTCGGGATATGATCACTTCGTCTCAGTGCACAGAGTCAGTGTACAAAATGTACAAACTTGATAGTTGTGAATTAAAGCCCGTGTGTATACGTATATATGGCTTTATGGCATTTTTTGACCAGTGTTCATATGAGTAGACCTCATTGTTATATGCTGTTTAGATAGCACACATACACACACACACACACACACACACACACACACACAGACATCTTGTCCCTCGTGGCAGACAGCTATCAAACAGTAACTTAGAATCTGATAAGCATATTCCACGAATATTCAATTAATGCATGTCTGAACAAAATGAATGTTATCATCTTAATCTTATCAGTGAGGTTGTAATTGCAGACAAAGCATATGGTTGAAAGCTATAGTGAATTTTGAAATCTCCCCTCAGCGTCTGAAATGAGCTTGAACTCATTTTCTGTGTTTGTGGTTATTTAATGCTATGGATTCACTCACGGGGCTTTTTATTGCACAATCAAATGTTCCTAGCTAATTTCACAAGCTGATAGTTGGCAAAACTTTACAATAGAATAGTTGGATTGTGATGAATGGTAGAATTACTTACAAAGGAAGTTTCTCTCTGTGTGAGAGATAGAGTTAATTAACAAATTTTGAGCAGTTGGGGCTTAAATTGGCATCCGGACAGCCCCCCCCATGAGCAGAATTTGACATCCCCATAGAAATGGGAATGCAGCTGGGGGGCTGGGCAACCAGATGGTTTCCCAGCCAACCCGAAAGTCTCTAAACACTGCGGGCCTATTCACACAAAGTACTCCAGCCGCCTCCTGTACTTATATCTCACACACACACACACACACACACACTCACACTCAAACTGACTCCTATCTACCTCTATTGCCATTTCAACTTGTCGGTAGCAAAGGGTTCAGCGGTGTGCGAGTACCCTTTGGGACTCCCTCCCCAATTACTTTGCTGACCGTGGAGGAGCTTGGGGATTTGCTGAGGCTGTTTGCTGTAGCTTGGTGTGCATGCAGGGCTCCAAATATACCAATAAAAATATGAAATACATGCCTGAATAACCAGCCCCTGATATTGTAGAGCAACTAATTGCTTAGGGGTATGGCTGGGATATAGCACATTTGAGTATGTGAGTGTGTAATGAGGGCAAGGTAGAAACTGATACAGTGTTATTGACTCATCTATTATTTGCAGGTATGGAATATTTATTATAATGTTAGAGGTGAGGGTCGGACCATCAACTGAAGTGCAAACTCCCTTTTCATAGGAGAACAATTATATATTTTTCCACAGTTTATATTGTGAATTTATTACATTTGTTTACTGTGAATATTTAAGCAGAGATGGCTATTTTGCATGTTGAACAGGTTTGCAAACGCGCCTCCCCATTACTAATGAATTCAGGCCCTTTTGTGCTTGACTGTCAGCCGATCAGGAGAATCACAGCAGGATATGAGTGCATTATTATCATGTCACTGCAGGGCAGGGCTAAATTATCACCCCATGTCTTCTGACGCCTGCCTAACTGCTTCCCAATCGCACAGAGGCATCTGCTGGACTAAAACTCTGTATGTTCAGCTGAGTCCATACAAAGAGATGTATATCATTACCTTTGCAAAACCCCAAAATGGTTGATTTTTGAAAAAGATAAATAAAATTGAAAGCTTGAATTAAGTAAAAGTTATAATGTGCCATTAAAACCCCCTTTTTCATCTATTCTGCTGGTAAAGCACACTAAAGCACATGACAACATTGCAGCAAGGATCTGTGTTTATTGTATACAATCATGTAACCTGTGATGTTTCTTGTACAGTCACTTTGAGTAAGGAATCCCATCATCCAGTCGCCTCTGTTGTTTTCTTTCATGTCAAACCAGCAACTTTGAATTTCTTGTTATCTTTTGGTCCTCCATTCATGTCAGCGACGGAACCATGCGTACTCACAATGGGCTTTAATTTGATTTCAGTTTTGATTTGGTCCAATCTGCTTTGTAATGACAGAAGATGAGCTGGAAAGAGCTGCTGGATGAGGACGGAAACACTATAAAGGCAGAAATTAGATGATTTGGCAGGGTAGGAAAACAATCTTCTCATTATTTAAGTCCAAAGGGAATGGAGAATGACAATGAGGGATTGACAAAGAGCGCAGTTGACGACTGCTTTGAATATATATCAATAGCATTCATATTTATTTATAAATCCAGCATTTGCTTGTGAAGTTGTGCAATAAAAGGGTAGTTTGACAAACCTAATTTTTCAGAATCTAATACCTCTAAATATTTATAGCCGCAGTAATGTCTATTGTGATGTGGTGTACTCAATCAAAAGTATTCACCCATGAACCTTTCAAGTGCAGGCAGTTTTAGCAATGATTAAAAGCCAACATAAAGCAGATTAATATGCCTGTTGATGTTTGAACACAGATGGATCGGACCGTCGTGTTTCTCTGGAAAAAAGAGCCTCAGTGAACAATATTGTTCCTGAGATCGATGTTAAATTCTTGTTTAGATAAACAGAGTTTTAGAATACAGCAAAGTAAAATAGCAAAAGTGTAAGTACGAGCACTGATGGCAGACATTTGCTGATTTTTAAATCACCTGTGTTTGCACCCTAGCATGTTTGTTGGTACTGATTTCCTATGATATCCCCCTCTGTTTCACTGAGGCTTTTTTACCCAAAGATGTACAAGAGTTTCATTTCATCAATTGAATTCCAAGAATGTTTCACCAGAGCCATAGCTGCACTATCAACCGTCCTTTTGCTGTTTCCCTATTTGACCACTTCGCTGTGCTAAGGACCAGAGTAAGGGCTGTAAAACACTTTTGAGTTTGAGTGCCCTCGGTTACAGCACCTCACCTCACGGTTCCATTTGGTCTGTCTGCCTCCAAATCTCTCCCGACCTGATGTGGTAATGTAATGTAATGGTGGGTAGCTGAGCAATCTCAAGCAGCCTCATTATAGAGATTGCCACACATTCTTGACCAGCGCAGTGTGTGCATATATTTCTGCCTGATAGTCTATGTGAGCCCCTGAGTATTGAGTGGGTGGAGTAGTTCAACTTTTGCTTCACAAACTACTTTGCCCTTGTGGGAAGTGGAATAGCTCCAAAATAGCAGCGCCAAATGTCCAAGTGGAACAGTGCCAGCTAACTCTCACAAAGTTAGATGAACAATGTAGGGGGAGAGATAGACAGTACCGGGAGATTACCCTTTTTTCCTTTGTTTTTCTCTTAAAATATTTGTATTATTGTATTCTGTGCAGCATCGTTTAATCTCTTTCTCTCTCTCCAAACCCACGCAGAACAGAAAGTGAATCCCAAAATTTGCATTTGCCCTTGGTCAGAGGTGTTCTCTGGTGTATATATTGTATTATGTGCATTTCTGTATCAGGAATGAACAGGTCCAAGGCATAAGGTTTGCTTTAACAAAGTGCTGGTTTCATGCACACTCAGACAATGCAGTAACACCGTCCACCTATTCATAGTGTCCGTCATCGACACAGCAAGCCTGAATTTATAATGAAATATTACGTCAATGATATATCTGTTCAGCGGAGTGATGGTTGTCGTATGAGTGGTATTAGGATCTATCATGGCACCTGAATTGACACATGTAATGGCACTGCTTTACAGAATCAATTTACTGTGTCGTTGAAATGTTCTCAGTAACAGAAAGTTTGAGTTCATCCAGAGAATGACGAAAACATACAGATGATATAATAAAATATATCTACTGCAGTACAGTGCATATTGAGTTCACTTTTCACTGTTGATTTGAATTGAATGAAAATACATTATTTTAACATGTATTTTGAAGTGCGAAACACTTTTATATTGGTGGAAATAACAAATATTCACAAGACTTGTGAATTGCTTTGAAATGACTCATGAAATGGTTTTGAACAGTTTTTCATGCACAAGCCCTCTAACAATGGACAGTGTGGGAGCAAACAGTAACATGGATATACAAGGCAAAGTCTATCAAGGTTCAGGACCCCAGACACACAGATGATAAATCACTGCCATTTGCCATGCTGGAAGGGACAGATGTTAAGCCACTATCATGCTTCTCATGTGTTACCACCAGTAATTAATCATGATTAATCAAATGAATCAGCTTTCACTGAGCAACTAATAAATGGTGTTTTAACTACAAACGTGTGCATGATTTGAACTAGTGATCCTGTTAGACAACATGGTAAAAAAACAATCTCATTTGAACATTAAATAACTTAGTGTTTACTTTTAAACAAGTACTAACAGTGTCCTCACAAAAGCTATCTTAAAGTTTTTTTTGTGACCTGGAAACAAAATACACAAGATTGTGCACATTCTATTAAATAACCCTTGTAAAACACTAATTAGCAGTGAAAAATCTCCTGCATTTATAATACCATAAATATCTGTGGTGAAAAAATAGTCAAGTGCCCGGTTCACTTTTACTGAACGTTTGTGAGTGCTTCCATTAAATCTCTGTTGCAATAACGTCGTCGTACGTTTGTAACCCTGAGCTGTAGTTGATATCCATGCCGAGCTCTGTCCGGCTCTCCAGTTCAGCGGTCAGTTCCTTCAGGATCCTCTCCAGGTCCTGGTTCTTCTTGTGCATCTGCAGGTAGTTGATCTGGAGCTGCTTCTGGTACTTGATGACCCTGTCTTTCTCCTTGTTCCATGTTAGTCTCTCCTGCTCAAAGCTGTTAGCCAGCCTCTCCTGTGTGTCCTTCTCCTCCCTGAGCTGCTGCTTCAGTCTCTCCACTTCTCTCTGGAGTGATTCTGTGGCAATGTGTCCGCTGCTGTCCTCCTCATGGCCCTGGGCGGGGTTGTCAGAGCCTTGGATTAGTCTTTCCAAGGCCTGGGTCTGGGCATGGGCCTCGAGTTGCAAACTTTGCCTCAGCCTCCGCTCTTTGGCCATGGCAAGATCCTGTTTCATTCCCTGAATGTCTTCCTCCAGTTTGCCCACTTTCTCTCTCAGCAAATCCGCCTCATTCTTCTTGCGCTGAAGTTCATTTTGGCACACCTTAATTAAAAATGGAAACTTTTCAGACACTGGCAGCAATTAAGCAGACTATTTTGCTTGCTGTAACAGGGTCTAATCAAATGAAGTGTAAAATAAGCTCACTTATTTAGACTGTGATTATATAAGTCTGCTAAAACATGGAAATGGAAAACACTCTGAAGGTCACAGTTGAGTGTAGCACTAGCACATAATAGCAGGTATCTCTGTGCTCAGTGCTTTGATCTTATTAGCACCCCACATCATTTTATTCCCACGTCCTTATTTGAATGCCATGCTGGAATGAATTGCCATTGAATCATGAACTGACTAACCTCAACCTCTATGGTGCGAGAGCGCAGTTTGTCATCATGGTCTTTATTCTGTCTCTCGAGTATCTCCATCTTTGCTGTGTTCTCCTTCAGTGATGCTCTGAAGCAAACTATCTCGTTTAGCTTGCGGCGGACGTCTGCCTGGCAGTCTCTCAGTTGCTGCTTCAACAATGAGATCTCCCCAGTCTTCTGGCACACCTACATTCATACAGGGACAATTATGAAGATGAACCAGTCAGAGTAATAATGTGTATGACATACATACACTGGCAGTTAAAGGAAAAAATCAACGGATACTGTTAATTATGTGCAAGGCTTCCTATACTGTATATTTTTACAATTATGGATTTTGTTCATCCCCCATAATGATACCACCCAGCACAGTGACACTGAGATGCAGAATATTTGGTCATTAATGGCATGAAGGACAGTAAGTATTAGTGACTTATATTCCGTTGTATAATATAATATGACGATAGAATTCATGAACGCTACTTTTTTTACGTAATTCCAAAAGCAAGCTAAATATTTAAATAACAAACAATCTGCAGGCTGCTCAACCAGCTGTAAACGCAACATTGACATATTATCAGCATACACATAAATGCATTGTTGGTAGAGGTGTTAACAAACAGTTTCCTCTTTGGATCCAGCAGACATGGATCAAACAGTTGTTTGTTGCAGCAAAATAGCTGCAAACGGGTCTGACGAGAGCGCTGATACTGAACCTAAACAGTAGAGTTGCGGGCCATAAAACCAAAACAATGAGCTGAAAGATACTAAAAAGCTCAATTGTGTTGAGGAGAACTGCAGAGTTGGTGATTATTCTCTGTAGGTTCACCCCTTCAAGAGGTCTCTTTCACATTACACAGTCATTTCAACCATTGGTTATATAAAAAAATCTATTATATGAATACTTTTATGATGGAATTCTATTTCTTATTATGCATAGTGGTGGATTTTTCATCCAGTGATAGAAGAGCATTATGTTCCCATACCTCCTCAGCAGCCTTCAAGGTTGTACCAGATTGTATTATATGCTACAAGCTTTCAAACCCAACTGATTCCGCTCGACTCATGACTCACCTCCCATTGAGTTTCCTCCAGTGTCGGAGCGAGCTGCGTGCTCTCTGTCGCATAAGTCCTGAGTCTGAGTTCAATAAGATCCTTCTCCTGGGTTAGCTTTGAGACATCATTCTGAAGCCTCTCCTTCTCCACCTGTACAAGAGTTAATTTATCATTTCACTCATTAAGGTGTCGAATCTTTATGCTTCTGCTACTGCTTTTTTTCTCAAATGAAATGGAGGTATAATACTGTATTTTAAAGCGAAAATTCACCACCTTTTATGTGTACAATCAGTTTTGATGGTAAATGTAGTCGATTGAAGCAATATATTCCTCAGTTCGGAGCGTCAAAATCCGTCATGTCAGAAAGTGACATAGTTGTATATGCAAGGAAGTATTACAGGCTATTTCAGCATGGATTTCTTGTCTTCAGCAGGGGGCGCACATGCTCTAGATAGCGCTCAAAATAAGAACTTCCTTGTTCTCTTCTCTAGTGTTGCAAACAAGCTACGTTTCCAAAAACGTGTTTTGGCTGACTCGGATATTCAGCCGTAATCATTCAAGCCAGAGTATAAGGCCGAAGAAATGCAGCGGAGAGAGGCCGAGGCTATAGCTGCGGCTGCATTCATGCAAAATGATATGGCAGGCGGGAACCCTCCGGGTATCAGAAGCTTGTTCTCAATGCACATGTAGGCTCTGCCGGCATGGCTCCTCAAGCAGGACAACTCAGCTTCTTCAGTCAATATAGCACGCAATTGAGGAATTTATTGCTTCAATTGACTACACTTGATGATTGGACCTCCACATAAAAAGGTACCAAATTTTCCCTTTAATTCATAGAAACGGGGGAAGTGTTGTTGGGATGAAGATGAACCAGAAATCAGGGATACAAGAAAAAAAAGAGGATGTGTGCCGACCTGGAGCTGGCTGACCTGCAGCTGGAGTGCTTGCTGGGTTTTTGCGGCCATTTGGGAGACTTGGCGTAGCTTTGTGGAGCAGCGCTGCTTCAGCCCCTCCATCTCCTCAGCACAGTACCTTTGTCTTTCCTCAAACAGCTGGCACGTGTCTGCTTCCTTGTCTTCGAAACCCACCTATTGTACGGTGAAGACATCACAGTAAAAAATATCACAGTTGTACAGTCTAACTACTGATAAAGAGGCACTGATCTTGATTATGAACGCATGCTGTTTTTTTTAGTAAAGTGACAGCTTGATACCTGTAGCTCCTGCAGTTCAGTCTCTCTCTCCAGCAGCCTTTGTTCCAAACGTTCAATCAGTGACTCATCTGTGGTAATGGGGGAGCGAATCCCACCTGCAGTTTCACAGAGAGCTCTTGGCTCATCTGCAGAAAGCGGGGAGCCAGCATCCCCATTAGCCTTTGATGCCAACACTCCGCAGTTTAAACCAGCCCTGTAGCTACAGTCAAGGTTAGTGCTATTACCGTTGACCCATGGAGGGAAATTGGGTTGTACTCCCTTGCTGAGGCTGTTTGCAGGAGCTGAGCTGCCTTCACTGTGACTGACAGGGCCCGTGGAAGCACTAAGACTGCCGCTGGTGCTGTGGGTGGGCAGGCTAGACATAGAGTTACGTCCAGAGTCGGAGAGAGTCCCTAAAAGGAAAAGAAAAGGCATTTTACTTTAGTGTAATCTGAAGTTCAACTTGTAATAATCTAATTTTAAGGCCTCCGTTTATCAATATGATATGGATAAAGACCTGAGAAGGTGTCTTGCTTGTGTCTGTTATCGGGGCTCCTTGCTTTCTCCAGAGGACAAAGGATGTCAAGGCCGTTGTGGCCTGTCTCTGTGGAGGATGTACTCCTGGGAATCACAGGCTTGAAGGCAGTGGAACGCACCAATGACTTCTCAGCAGAGGTCTAGAAGAGTGAAATGACACATCGTCAGGGGTGCTCTTCCCAATTTTTGATTTTATATTCAGTGGCTCCTCTTAGCTTATACTGGGAGTACAAAGAGCCAAAGATGAGTCACATTCTGAAACTTGAAAATCATAATGACTGGCTTTCACAGAGATAAATACTGTCACATAGTGGAAGTCTGTACAAATGAAAGGGATAGATTTTTCTTTTTTATCAAGTCTTTTCATATTAGAAATAGAACCACTGAAGTGTGCAGGATTGCTTCACTACAAGTTGGCAGTATTAAAAGCCAGTAGTTGCAAGTAAAATTCACTAGACTGTCATAAAAGAGAAAACTAATTTCGAAGATGAACTTATACTCCGCCTGCCCCATCTGTGCTGTCCAAGAATGTCACCAGCAGTACCCTACTTCCCCTCCTCTCTGTCCTCCTCTCCTCCCCTCTGCATCCCACATCTCTCCCCCATGTGCTGTCTGAGGGAAGATGAATAGCCCTTCTCTATGATATTAATAATATGAGCTACTGCTGAAGTGTAAGAGGTAAAGCTTGTGAGCTCAGCATTCCTTCTCACTGACTTCATGACTGGGATGCCTTTCCTAATTTTTTTTTCTCTCTTTCTATCCCTCAAACTCTCGTTGGCCCCCGATCTCTCTCTCTCTCTCTCTCTCTCTCTCTCTCTCTCTCTCTCTCTCTCTCTCTCT
>NW_022280039.1:2343211-2373060 GCF_004355925.1 Anarrhichthys ocellatus
TCTCTCTCTCTCTCTCTCTCTCTCTCTCTCTCTCTCTCTCTCTCTCTTTTCTCTCTTATTCTCTGCTCTATCTCTTATAAAGCTGCTTCCTATTCCTCTCCTTTCTCAGCCTCCTGCCCCCGAGGAATAAAGACCTATGAAAGGAGACTCCATTTGCCTATGTATTCTTGGCACAGAAATGACTTCACTGAGAAGATCAAGGCATTCTTAGGTCATTAATCTGGGAGGGGGTGATTAATAAGCTGGGAAGGTCCAACACAGGTTGTGAGGAATGGTTGCTACCAATTAAACTACCTGCAGTGCATGTTTTATCCTCAACTTCACTGAGAGGCTTTCAAAGTCTTTTGCAGTTCTGCCACACGACTTCTAAATGTTTGTAAGAATAACCATAACTGTTCCAGTCAAGTAAAGCACAGCAGAGCTCAATTTGATGAGGCAATGAAAATGGACATGAAATCATAATCTCAGTTAATATCTGATATATCTATTAAGTATTGGTTTTGTACAGTATAAACAAATACAACAGTTGCTGACAGGTTAATTTTGTTACCTTTGCAGAGTGCCAGGCTAGCTGTTTCTTCCTGTTTCCAGTCTTTATGCTAAGCTAAGCTAACCCTCTGCTGGCTTCAGCTACATATTTACTGTACAAATGTAAGTTTGTCATTAATCTTCTTAAATAACACGTGGCAGGAAAGCAATTAAAGATATTTCCCCAAAATGCTGTACTTTTAATTTAAATTCTAATTGTACCATTTATGTGAAGCACGAGAGCGGAAACATTGGACATTTTGCTCACCCTGTCAGTCATTTTTCCTGGCATGAGCAGCAGTTTGGGTTGCAGTCGCCCATCTGATTCCCCATCTCTGTTCTTTCCACCTGCATTATCTTCCATTGATGCCCCTCTATGGTGTACTGAGCTCGGTTTATGGCTCACCTTATAGAGAACAGGATACACATGTTTTGATTTGTAACTGCATATATGTGCAATATATTTCTTACGAACTAAGATGATAGTTTTAATGTCATCGGATGGCACATACTTTGATGTAAAAGAAATCTTCACTTCGACCTGACCGGGAGTGCGACAGGCCTTTAGGGGGCTGAGTGGTGGACGAGGAGCCCTGAGTGAAGCCGCACTTCAGTAGCTCGTCAAGGCTGCAACCTCCACTCTTTCTATGAGGACTTATTGCCTTTTTTAACCTATGTTCAGATGCCTTGCAGTGTTTACTGTTAAGGCTGTTGCTGTTGACGAGGCTGCTGACGCTGCCCATGGTCCTGCAGGCATAGGTGAGGGGAGGGTGTGGCTGAAGTCCAGGAGGTCAAGTTACACAGAAGTGAAGGGAAGAACCAGCTCATGACCCCAGAAAGATACTGTCAATGGCTCCATCTACAAGGCGAGAAAGGGATAGTACACATTAAACACAGAGAATATTAGCTGTTGATCCTCAAACAGAAGATTTTTTTTCATGAAAAGAACAAAAACAATGTCATAGTGTCATCTGATGCTGTTTTAATGTTGTTAAGTTATATTGTTTGCTGTTCAGTCCAAATATGCAGTGTTGAAGCAGGTGTGTAGACATTTGCAAAACAAACAAGGTAAAAAAAAAAAAAATCCATCTTGGCACTCTGCCTGGCTTTGTGTGTCTAGATTTATGGCTGGGCCGTTGAATTCAACAAAAACCCCTATGGGTGCCCTTCCTCTAAACAAACTGGCAATTGGGCTACTTACAGACTACTCAACACTCGGATGGTGCTGCCATCTGAATGACACTATACAAACATTTTGGATTTGCTATTTTACTTAAACACAGTATGACCACATAAATATTGACTTTTATTAATGTGATTGGCTCGAATTATGAAATAACAATGAGATTGAGAACACAACACGACTGGATATATGTTGTTAACATTCTCACTTATAATACAAGGACATTTATCCACAGAGGTACTAGTGATGCTCTCTATTTGCTATCCCCCCCCCCCCCCTCCCTTTTAAAGACAACCGGACCCCAGATGCTGCTCGTCATGATCTCCAACCCACAGGGGAAAAGTAGTGACTTTGTAGCAAAGGGCTCCATACTGACTGATCAGGCCTGTGGGCTCCCCTGACCACCTGGTCCACAGCCTTTAAGCATGTTATAATGTCCACACCAACAAAGCATGGAACTAATGGCCTGCCATAAGTCACATATTAATGTACATTGCATTTTGCTTGAGGCTTATTCGTGATCATTGGTTGCACGGTGGTGTTTGTAAGGATATGCATAGCTGTCAGTGTTTGTCGATGAGGTGTTTGATGGGAGAGCCGATGGAGGCTGTCACTTATCATCACCCAGAAAACAATGATAAGCGAGATGAAACATGTTCCATCATGAGGAGAATAATAAGAGCATCAGAGAAAGACAGCAAGTGAGACAAAGTGGGAAAGTTTGAGTGGTTTCTACAGCAGAATAAGACAGCGACAGTGAAGGTGAATATGGGAAAGTAAAGACAACCCTATTGCATGAAGTCATGAAAGAAGCGCATAGCCAGTCTTCCAGCACAGCTTCAGTTTTCCTTTTTCATTGTTTCATTCAGGATGAAATTCAAAATATATTCCGGAAAGTAAACAACCACTGAAAATACTGAGTAATGGTATTGTTAATGTTAAATGAGTACAAAGCAGGCCCCCAGTCAGTACCAGTGATGCAAATGTCTATTCTACTGTGCCTGGATGTCTGCCGCTAAATCTAAACTCCAGTGAAGGCACTATCACTCTCAGATATTAGCATCCACCACTGACATGGGACTGAAGTAATGAAACAATAGATTGTACTTACTGCCAGGTCAATCTAAGCATCTATCTCTAGCAAGGCCCCTGCAGAGTCATCTATCCAGTCCTGGAGAAATTGAACAGGCATGCAGACATGTATATCTGTGCGTGTGTGCCCTTGAATGAACCAGCAGCAAATGCAAACCTCACACTATCACCACGGTCAGGAGGGTCTGTTAACTGTTCGGTGGAGGGGGTGGGTCTTTCTACATGGCCCGTACCGAGCTTTGCATTATAACTGACATGTAAATTCAACTCTGTGTGGGTGTGGGTGTGTTTTGGGACCTCCTGCTCCCCCCGGGGGAGCCAGTGTACAACATGTGCTCCCATAGAACTGGCGTGTGCCGCTCAAGTGATTAACTCCCAGCCTTAACAAAAGATCTTTTACACCCCCTGTGTACCCCCCTCTTCTCCCCACTATCACCCACAGACACCCTCCGTTTGTGCATCGACTTACTGTGTAATAACCATTCATCCTCGCCCCCTCCTTCCCTCCCTCCTTCCATCAGTCCCTCCCTCCGTCCAGCCGTCCCACTCGGTGCCCTGCACCCTCCCTGAACAAACAACACTTCATGTGAAGGAGAAAAAAGGCGCTTGCCCTCTTCTTTTCGCTCTTTGTCTGTTGAAGTGTGCCGCTCTTTGTGTGGACTCTTGTGTATTCTCCCCAAACAGCCCAGGACCATATTTGAGTGTTATATAAATGACTAGTCCTCACAATGAGAAGGCTGAAGAGCTTCGGTTTTATAGTGATTTACCACCATCCTGCCTTTTTGCTCAGACATACACTCACAGACTTTACTCTCTCACACACACACACACACACACACACACACACTTTTACACATCTACATAAACAACACACACTTTCACACGGTCTCATTGCTGCCGCACAAGTCTCTCTAAGGCAGTAGAGTGTTCATCAACCCACAGAGTACATGACAAAACACCTTGTGGATGAAATACAATCACACATCACGACAGGAAAATATACACGGTACTGTGTTCCAAATGAACAAACAACAACAGAAGAGATATGGCCCCCGAAGCTCTGCTGCTGATAAAACTGGTGTAAATCTTAGAACCCATTTTAGTCACGAGTAAAGGAATACTTTCTCGGAATGTGAAGAAAACAGACAGCTTTACCATGCATCTACAGGTTGAACAGTACTGATTCATTGATGTCGCACAAAAATCAATAAAGAAATCTGTTTGTTAGAGTAAAACTAATGGGAAGCAGCAGGACCCTATGCTGTGGGATCGTTTAACATTGCACCAAAGTTTACATCATATTGCATCATATTGACTGAAAGTTTTTACCATGAAGTGTTTTCACAAAGTCTTTTGACCCAGCGTATACATTATCTCTGTAGATCTACCATAATCTTTTTCAGCAGCAGCGCTCACTCATCCTTTCAGCTGACTACCATACCATTGTTCTTCAATTGGTCCAATTCAGCTCCACAAGCCTATTTGACTGGACAATGATCCTGCCATTTCACTTTTATGTTCCCACTCCCTTGCTTGAGAGAATCTGTCAGTTTCACTTCCATTTGATGCAAATATTGAAGTGATTTGAAAGTATTTTCATTGCTCCATCATTGCAAATCTTAATGAGCAGTACGAATGGTCTGATCATGCGGCTTTTGAGTAGACAGAGTGATTTAAGACCTTTGGTGAGATGGGAACTCTGGTGTGTGGATGCATGCATACATCTAATCCTATATCTGATTGGCTGCATGTTTTTTTTTCTTTTTCTGTGTGTGAACAAAAGAGTGTGTGCACTTGTTTGTCGTGTGTCTGTGTGTAAGCAGTGGGTGGTGTGTGTGTGTGTATGAGCGGGGGTGTCGTCCTAGCTTTCGAGCCCCAGCTGACCTGCCTGACACAAAGCCCTGTCCCGCGCAGAACCAGCTGACAATACACCCCAGCCCCCCTCCACACACATGCAGACACAGTCACACATAAAAACACCCTCTGAGGGCATAGCCAATCCATTTCCACAGCCAGTGGAAGGCAGCAGTGTGCTATTAAGGTCCAGGATTTATACCTGTCTGACAATGACCATGAAACTCTCCTCTGTTCTCACTGTACCTCTACACTGCCACGGTGCCAGATGGCATCTCTTTAATTCTCACTGTCTTTATGGTAATTTTGAACAGATGCATGTGAAATCTATCTAGTTCAGTGTGTCTGTTTTTTTTAGGTCAGTCTCAGACAGCTTATGGTTCTTTGTTCATGTGTGCCGTCTTAAGCGCACACAGAATTTCATACACAGTGTTTTTACATGTTTTACCCCATTTATTATTACGTTTTTTGGGGTTTAATTATTGTTATTTTAAGATAACGTTGGAGGACTAGTGAGGAAAGCTTGTCAATGGTCAAAAGGCATCCTGACTTTTAGTGCAAAAACACTTTCCATAATGGAACTCAATAGCATTGTTTCTTTAAACCCTCCATGCACAGTAAATGCCCATGTCTTTTTAACTCCATGTGAACAGGATTTATGTCAGAAATGTAGAAAAGTCTCAAAGCCCAAATTGACCTCGATGACATCACCAGGGTTATTTTTCTCCTGACTTTTGTGTGCTGCCTCCAGAGCCACAGGATGTCCCAAATATTATTCCCTATGATGTGCAAGTTGTCCTCTAACATTACATCCCATTCATTTCCCCAATAAGGCACATTTTGAAACAGTTTGTCATGTTTATGGGCAGCCAATACCTTTGACTGATGTAACTACAGCATCTTGTAGACTTAAAACTTAACTTTAGGCAGCTAATCCATCATGGTCCTTTTTGTCAAATGGCGCTTATCATTGTGAGATAATGGAGATGAAAGCACATTTTGTTTTGTATGTTCAAGTGTTGGCAGTTATGTCTGACAACGGAGATTTACGGTAGAAGTCGACTACTGAAGTACAAAAGCTACCATGTGGGCCAACATAAGCTATTGCAGACTGTGATTCTACAAGCAATGGTTGTTAGTAAATCAATGGCTGTATTTTAGTCTCTCCAAATTAAAAGATAAAGTAAAATAGCATGCAAATATGTTCCTATATGCATGCTACAATTCAGTTTAAGAACATTCATCAAAGTGCCAGGAATAAAATTAAACACATTAACTAAAATTTAGATTAAAAAAATTCTGGATTGCACCTTTAACTTTGGAGGAGACATCAAAATCAATCCTTATTATGCTGTTCGATCCTCTAAATGTATACGCTGAACATATTGCTCCCAGTGTGATGGAATACATTTAGATAACTGGAATTGATTTGTGGTTCACACAAAATAACTGGTGATTCCTATGTAATGAAGCAGGCATCTCCCTTTATGCTAGGCATCACACAGTGGAAATTAAACTCACGAATTAAAGCAGGGGGGGAATAATAGTCTGATTGATTGGTTGAATTATAGAGAAGTAATACTCTGTTGTTTTTTCTGTCATTCTATGTGGCCCGTCAAGGCCCCAGTCACACACACCACACGCACACACACACGCACACACACACACACACACACACACACACACACACACACACACACACACACACACACACACACTTGCCCATCTTGTGTCTTACTCATTGTGACTGAGTTGTGGGAATGAGTAATGTGGCCTCCAGCAGAACATCAACTGGGAATGAAGTGTTGGGTACAGACAGCCATCTATCTTTCACTTTCACTGCTAACACATCTATATACTGACCATGTATGCACACGCACGCACGCACACGCACACACACACACACACACACACACACACACACACACACACACACACACACACACATGCACAATGGCATCCAATAGCAGCTAATTGGGTAATCCCTTTAGTGCATTGTAAAGGAGATTGAGCATGAACAGGGCTTCAATGTTGAAGAGCAGAATAGCAGACACTCATTACCGCCTCAGATGAAGGAGATGGAATACTAGGCATGGAGAAAGAGAGAGAGAGAGAGAGAGAGAGAGAGAGACATGGAAAGACTGAGTGTGTGTGTGAGAGAGAGAGAGATATTCTGTGGAGCTGACATTGCATTATACAATGATGACTGTTTTTTATTGTCCTGTAAACAATAAACGATATCTCCTCTGTTTGAGGGGTTTGGATCCAGAGAAAGGCATGTTTACTTGAATTTTGCAAGTAAAACATTTATTGCTCATTAATTTGATCTTGGTGTCTCCTATTGGCAGCCGTGCAGCCTCATCTTAGATCAAAGGCCTGCATTTAGTGAAGGACCCCACGTTACAATTAGATCGCATTCAGATACTATTATGTGCATCCAAATGAGGCATTAGGTCAACCAAACAATCAACCTCCTTAGGTTTTAATAGATAAGGAGGTTGTGTGCACTACTCACTGGGTTTGTATGGCTGGCCAACTACTGCTCCTGTAGTACAGGTATTTGCATAACCTTGGCAGCTGGAGTATAGAGGAAAATGTATTTTTAATGGAGTCTAAATGGAAGGCTTTAGTGCTGCAACGAGGATGGGAATTGATGCTCATGAATTTAAGGAGCCCTAAAATTAAATATATTAAACTTCCTTTTATATTCCTTTATTGAGCTGCATCCATCCATTCAAGATTGATTATTGCATTACAATATGTCTTTGCACTTTTCTGTAATGCTTCAAACTTATCTATTGCCCTGGAATGAGTCCAGAAATTGTTTTAAAGAGTTGTATGTGTCTTTAGTTAGATACTGCAGATCGCCGGCCAGCTCCATAGTCATGCAATATTTACATCTAAGGCTTTTATCCCACTCTGAAAACAGCAAGTAAAAATGGATTGTTACAAATGGAAGTGTTTTTAGACATTTTGAATTATTGCCCATCCATTACCTGCCACTTGTTTTGAACAGGCTGTGTCTTTTATGACACAATATACAATTTTAACTTGATTGATTGTCATAAAAGCTTTAATTGTTGTGGTGTCAGATTATATGTACAATAATTGAGTTTTCACTGAGGCAGGCACACTTGCTGTCAAAATAATACAATTAGAATAAATGTTTCGTCCTGGTTTTGTAGTGTTATGTAGATCATTAAATTGGGTTCCAAAAGACAGATTAGAGATAACAGTTTTTAACTTGGTAGCATAAGAGACGTTTTACATAAACTCACCTAACCTCTGCATTTCTCACATAGTCACATTTAGTCACCTCACCATTTCTTAAAACTCTGTCTTATATATTTGTGTTTGATACAGTATCACAGTGGAATGACATGCATAGGTAGGCGGAAAAGAATGAGGCCTTTCCTGGCAATGGGGCCCATTGACCCTGCAAGCTGAAGACTTGGTGATAAGGTTGTCAATCTGGAGCATAACCATCCTCCTAATCTGCTGTGGCTTTGTGTGTGTGTGGCTGCTGTAATGTGGGAGTAAGAGGAGACATAATGAGCTCACTTTCAGGCGTCTATAATAATGTGAACACAGCTGGAAATATCTGCTGCATGCGATACTTGCTCTCAGCTCCAAAATAAAAGCCCCCTGACCTTGAAATGCTAAATTAATCATTGTAGGGAAACTCGGCATGCTTTGTTCAATAGTTTGACGTGTCATAACTCACAAAAGTCACGTCTGCTACTCGCCTGCTGTGCACAGTTGCTCAGCTGATTCACATACCATCAGAATATAATTCCCTTTTAAGGAAGTTTATATGAATCATGGCTGAAAAGTTTAAAACTCTGCAACTTCATCCTGAGCTGAGACTCACAAAGATGTTGGGATGCTGCACTTCTCAGAGCCCTCACTCATGAAACGATGCTGCATTTGGGTATCTGGGACAGTTATTTTAAGAAGCGTCTACTTTAGCAGGTCATGACAGCTCTAATGGTTTGTCACACGCTACAGATATGGAACTGAGCTGCATCAATTCCCACGATACAATATCAAATATAAAAGATATAAAAATGATCTGTGGAGTCAAGATATTTACATCAGCAAAGGGAATTCTGTAAGGAAAACAAATATCTCAGCTTTTCTCTGCTGTGACAATACAAGAGACCTGTCTTTGCTTCTTTCATCCTCCACCCTCAAGTTACAGTGCAGAGCAAAGCTGAACATGCCTGAGCAGGTGCCCTATACTTACCCACTCCCTTTGACACCAGCACAATGTACAGTAAACCATGTTCCCCACAGGTCTCAACACATACACTACTGTACGCAGGTGTGACTCTTCTAAAACTGGGAGATTGTGCAAAGGGTAAATTATTCCCCACACATATCTCTTCCTTGTGTTGCTATTAATTATAATGCAAAATCATAGGAATATTCAAGAGCTTTTGGGCCAATTACTATGGCGGGACATATGGACACACTTAATTCACGCTTAAACACCTATAACAATCGTCTCTTTGTCTGATGCCATTTATTTTTCCAAATTGCTGTGTACAGCGCAACATTGAAATAAAGCCCCATGCTGCACCCTATTATTTCACCAAGTCAAAAACAATGGTGTGTCCAGTAATGGCTGTGCTGAAAGTAAAGAACATGATTGGCAGTTTTCTACAAATAAACTGTTGAAAGCAGACATTTCATTCAGAGATGTTTTTTACTTTGAACCAGCAAATTAAAAAATAGCAATAGACTGGGGACTGCCTCCATGTCGAGAAACTTTGGTTCAGTCAGAATGTTGAACTAAGTAAACAACTGACATTACTCAGTGTGGTTCTAAAATGAACCATGTCTACATTTAGTTCCTTAATACAAACACATCTAAAACATTGTATGTAAGCCACATCAAGACAAATCACACACTCTCAAATCTGTGGGACCTGTTAGTGACACTCAGGCTCACTTCTGTTTGAAGTTGCAAAGCTGTGAGTCTGCACCGTCAATAATCCCCTGTCACATCACGTCAAACAGCCACGACCTTCCCTCAAGTCCACCTGAAGGTGACTTACCTCCATCATAGTCTGCCTGGCCCCCACAGTCACTGCTGCTGCTGCTGCTGCTGCTCTGTTTCTCAAAGCTGTGTGTTCACAGTGGACAAACCACTGGATAGTTGTCACTGCTGGTGTGGAGAGCAGGAGACGTCTGCCATTGTTGCTGATCTTTCTAGGTCCAACTCTCTCCCCTCATCAAGACCTGGTGTGGTGCAATCAGTCCGTCCCATCTCCCATACTCTGAACACAGTCACATTCCTCCATAAACAAGCTCTTTCTCTCTTTCCCCCTCCGTCTCTTTACAGTGTATCCTTATTGCCTCCCTCCTGAACTCCCTCCCACTCTCGCCTTCACTCTGAACATCCAACACTGCCTCCCTCCCTTTGCTGCTTGCCTCGTCCACCTCTTACATACATTTCCTTTTAGTTGTGCACTATTTCTTTAGTATTTTCACCGCTCCCTTGTTCCCCACATTCATCCCGCTCTACCTGTTTCATCTCATTTTGCACCTTGCTTCTCTCTCTCTTTTTCTATTTTCCTGGCATCGTGCCCAGCAGCTCTGCAATTTATTTTAAGTCACTTCACTGCCTCTGCATGCCCACATACAGCACATAATCCCTGCCCACACTTCTAAGCCACACACAATATCTGTAAGCGTTCGAAATATCTGTCTGTTTGAGTGTGTGCAGCTTCAACGGTTCCTTTTATTGTGTGTCCAGTTGTTGTTGACTATATTCATGTGAACCAGTTGCAGCCTGTAGGTGTGCATGTGTGTACACCTGCAAGAAAGCCAGTAAGTTGCTGCTGGGCTGATGACTCATGCATGCTGTTACCCACCATGCTCTGCTGCTGAAGATTTAACCTGCTTCACTGCTCTAGCTGAGTCCGTTGGCTCTCACACACACACAGGAAGCCAGGGGCAGATGTTTTGGTTTATTTCTGTAACAGATGAGTTGAATAAATGATCAGGATGGTAGCGTGCAGGTTATAACCCCGCATTGCGGTATTCACAGTACACCCATTTGACATGCAAGTACATCCTCTGTTTTGTGTCCATCATGTCCCTGTGCGCCTGTCTCTCTTGTTCTTATTATCTTCCTCTTTCTTCACTCTTTTACAGTCTACATTCCAAAACTCTCTGCTGCATCACAATTAGAAGAATCAAAACTTCCAGTCTCTCTCGAAGTTAATATGACAAAATTAAGTTTGAAGTTACTTTGCTGGCTGTGAACGAAATGTACAATTCTTCTCTTTGCTGTCTGGGCATGTTTGGTGGAGATATAATGACTGTTTCAGACTTCTTTCAGTGTTCCTGGAGTGCCAGTTTCTCTTGAAATGATATTCCCCCCTTTTAGTATTCAGTGGCCAGGAACACCATCAGAGACATCGCCTTTACCCTCAGTGGGTGCCAGAAATGTGTATATCTGTGTATTGACCGTTTAATAAAAGCTTTTAATCTTGGTTTTGACCAAAGTGTATTTGAATGATCTCATTTCGATACCCGACACTATCATTACCCCCTTGTTGTATACCGCCTGGTGCTATAGCTGAGGCCATCCAGGTTATTATCACACAGACTGTCATGTACACCAGTTAGTGTGTCATTGTCTGCTCACTCTTTGAAGGCCCTAAATTTGACTCGTATCCTGTTTGCCCTCACAAAGCATCTGCCTGTGTGTGCATGAATGAATGGGCGGGACTGTGCATTTGGGATTGTTGTGTGTGTGTGTGTGTGTGTGCGCACATATCATTTCATGGTTATCTCATCAGCATGCAGGCTTTAAAATAGTCTGTTTTTCTATCTCAGTGCAAAAGTATCAATGGTGGTGTGCAGGGTTGTTAAAAATAGTTATTGATCATTCGTGCACTACAGCACCCTTTGTGTGTGTGTGCATGTATAGCACGTGTGTGTATGTGTCGGGGAAGTTATTTTTATACTCACTGTCATATAAATGTTCTAGCAGGTCTCTAAAGATTGCATTACAGGAAAACAATTAAGAGATGTTTTTGTTTTCTGCCAAAGTGAATGAACCAGCGTGATTACTCATGTGAGTTTTAGGTTTTCTGGACTAGAAGGAGCAGCTCAGGCTGTCAGACGGGGAATTGGCTGCAGCAATTGATTGGATTTTACGTCAAATTTGCTCTTCCAGAACGTGCCTCCTTTTCTTGGCCTGGCCCCATCTCCCTGCTTATCTCCACTCACCCCCACAGACACACCCCCACAAAAAAAAAAACATGGAGGAAGATCAATACCTCGTAAATAAAAAGGCCGAGCATAATGTTGTTGACCCAGCTGGCCCAAGAAACTGACCCTAGTCAATGTCAGGAGGCCAGATGCTGGACACTGCTGAGATGCGTGTATACCCCTCCCACACACACACACACACACACACACACACACACATACACACACACACACACACACACACACACACACAAAAGCCTTCTCACGTATTTACACAGAACCTTTAATAAGACACATGTTCACATATGCATTTAGACCCTCAGGATTTTGGTGAACTAGAAAGCCACACACACACACACACACACACACACACATACATTGCCGATCTCAAAATCCAATTTCTTATGTAAGCCTGCTCTATGTTTGCACATATGCCTTTTTTGGCAGACTGGCGGATGTAGGCAGCTGAATGTGAATCCAATTTGAATCCATATTACACTGGAGATTATGTGAATAGACACAGTCAAGACACAATAAAGTGATTGCGCTAAAATGCACACTAGATGTCATTTTAAATTAGAAGCAGCTGTTGTTAAACGTTGGTAATGTTTTATTCCGAAATGTCTGACAAATGCTCTTTTCGATTTCAAATTAAAGTTGTTGTTTTGCAATACTTTTTTAGTAAATCAGTTTAAGCTTTTACACCTTGTACCAAACGGGATGAAAGAAGTGTAAAACATGCCTACTGTTACAAAATGATCACTGGCACTAAAGCAAAGCACCCTGCTATTAAAGTGGTTTTACATGCTTACACACTGAATAAACGCTGATTATAAAATATTAATTAGCAAAATTATTCCAGAATATATTTATACATTTTAGATTTGAGCCTTTCATCTATACTTTACCACTTTAACACAACTATTATCTCTGAAGAATCATTTTTATGGTGAAATATTTTCGAGAGAGATTAAACAACCATTTCCCAAACATATAATCTAAATCCTTTGTGGGATTATAATAATAATTGACAGAAATAAATGAAAGCCAAACCTTTTCACCACAAGAAAACTGCTACTCTTTTGGGTCGTAAACAGGTAGCAGTGACATTGACGCTCCAGTTTAATTACCGTGAACTACTCCCCAGTGCTCCTTCTATCTCTCTAATAGCATTTCCACTGCTGTCTGAAATGGTTTGTGGGTACTACACTGGGCCCTCCATCATTTAAACTGTCTATTTGGGGAACATTCACCCACCCAGCGCTTGAATCACTCAGCCCCTATGAAAAAATTAAGTATGCATTTGTCTGATGTAGGTGCCGCTGCACTAACAAGCTGAATGGCCTTCGGTAACGCTCAGGCCTTGGTCTTTTTCGTTCTTTCTTAAGTGCCTCCGT
Source organism: Anarrhichthys ocellatus (assembly GCF_004355925.1). Taxonomy (NCBI): domain Eukaryota; kingdom Metazoa; phylum Chordata; class Actinopteri; order Perciformes; family Anarhichadidae; genus Anarrhichthys; species Anarrhichthys ocellatus. Next base: position 2,356,493 of record NW_022280039.1, read on the forward strand.
CTTCTTTTTTCATCTCCTGTCAAGGCTGACAGCTCCACTGTGTATCAGCATGTTCACCTGGGGCCGGGCAGAAGGGCAGATAGAGATAATATTGGCAGAAGTTGAAGGCAGACACAGATAAATGATGTCACACTGTAAAAGACAGAGGTGGAGAGAAAAATGGACACGAAATGTAAGTAGGAAGAAGAGCAGAATTTGAGTAAGAAAAGGAGGTAAAGAGGCCGAGGCGAGGTCTGAGTGCACAGAAGTAGGGCTTGAGCTAAAGCTTTATTGATTCAGTTGGTTTTGTCTGCCACCTCCTCAGAGGACACAGTTGGCCTATGATGTATGAGTGCTTCATCCTCTCCTGCTCCAGCGAGGGACCCAAGTCAGAGAGTCAGGCACTAGAGGGACCGCGTGTTACGCTGCCAGTACAGCAGGGGGCAAGGCAGCCCTCCAATCCCCGTACATCACAACTCCACTGAGAGCTAGTTTGAACCACAGAGAGCAAAAGAGACCTTTCACCTGCTTGGTGAAGAAGAAGAACATGGCTTCTCGCTGAAGTTGATAAATCTCTAGCGCTCACTGCCAGACAACAGACAACATAAACTTGTCATCAATAAATAAAATCCATGCACAGATTTGTATTTCCCCCTGGCATAAATACGTACAACTTGTCCTGCCCGCTGCAAGAGATTAAGTGAGGCTATGCAGACACACGTACACACACAGAGATGCTCACACTTCAAAGCAGTGATGGCTGTCTCTCTGTGCAAGGCAATTTGCACTCCCCAAGATCTCTCTCACCGGCAGCATATAAATAAGCCTGGCACCAAGTGGTCAGAGCCCACAGTAACAGCCTGTCAAGTTAGATGAGGACAATGAAGCTGTCTGTCTGTCCCACACACCTGATGAGTGGCACGCGTTGGGAGTCTAGTACGTGTCACACACCCAGATGCTGGTGTTGTCACTAAGACACACACACAAACACACACTGGGGTTATTAGTATTGATTTAATGTACCTTGCTTAACTCCGCTAAGCTACGTTTGATGAGGCTTTAATTCATCAACAGACTATGCGTGTTGAAGGTGTTGGGCATACAGCCAGGGCAAGCATCGTCTTCGCAGACGAAGAAGCATTAACTGACTTTAGATAAAAGCATAGGGTCAAACACGTACAGATCTGCTCATCGATATCTATCTTGACCCTTTGGAAATGTGTTGAAGTGGGATGTTAACGGTAGGAGAGGGACACCTCTGGCGCTTACTAAATCCCTGTTTGAAGCTGTCAGACAATGTTTCACCTTTATTTTACCTTTCAGTCTAGATTGCACATAATACTATTAAGTTGCAGGGTTAATAGAATAACTGTTGCTGATGATTTAAGTCTTCGATGTAGGGGCAAAGAGGCGCAGGGTGACTGTGCCCATATGTAGTACAGATGGATCACTGCCAAAGTCACCCTGATCCAGCCATTTTGCCCCCCAGGTGTTACGTGCCTCGTAAAAATTTCACAAATGAAGTCATCCATCTCTCCCCGTGGTTAACACTTCACAGGCTAACAACAGTTAACTGTTTTCAGAAGTCTTAAGCATCTGCTAATAGGGATTATATGGAGTGTAACTAAGCTATAAATTGTCGTAAGGTGCATGGTCAGGCAGCGTGAACAGAATAGCAGAATAGACTAAACACCTCCTCCCTCCAAAATCTGTTTGCCTCACAGAACACAGTCAATGTCAGCTCCAGGTTGTATTGCTTTTTGTAGTTTCTTCTAAAGAGTGATGGTGTTATATATGTAAATAGCGATAATGGCTAAGCTATAGCTGACTTTAGGGCCTCATGCCAGCTTTCAATAAGTGTCTCAATTGAATCAGGAAAATAGCGGTCTGTAAGCCAGTAGTTATTACTTCACCAAGAGGCCAAGCTGGTGAAAAATGGCCTTCACTATCATATAATTAAGCCTCTGTGCACACTACAGCACAAAACAAATGTGTTAATACTTGCTACACTGATTAAAAACGAGGCCCTGCTGCACTAATGCACTTATACAATTCCTGCTGTAGACATAATACCAGTTTGTGCTTGCACTTTGTTCATACTGTTATTTTATCCGTCTTTTATTCTGTGCCACAAACTGCTCCTGATCTGGTGCCTTAAAATAACCCAACTTCACATAACCCATTTTCCTCAGCCATTTTGTCAGTCCTGATCTTTCCTGATCATTTAATCCTTTTTAGAATGGCTAAAGCAACTAAGGTGTGTTGACAGTATGAGGCTGAACGCACAAATCAGCTTCTTAGTGTATGAAAGAAAAGAAAAATGTGGAGCCATTACAAATACGTATCGGTACTGCTCCTGAATGCAGAGAAGTTTTTATCTGATTCACAAGGGGGCACTGTTGCCATTCACTTCATAAAACAAGGTCTCCTCACACATTACTTTTCATTTGTATCTTCCTTCTACAGATGATATCATACATGAAATGAAATTATGTTATTCCGTATAAGCAGGAGGGGAGTATTAACAACAGCTTCCCCGTTTCCATCCTTGTTTAAAATTAGCTGAGTGCTGATACAGGGGGCAGTCTCTCCATTGTGCTTGCAGCACACCGGGTCCCTTTTAATTTCCTAGCTCAGTGGTGAGGCAGTCATTATCTGAGGATGGGCATCTACAATGGATAATTATCCTGGGAAAAGGATTTCAAACTGTGGTGAAAATACTGCTTTCAGCAAGGGGGCCCGAATGCACAAAAACACTGGTTAGCAGTAAGTCACTGCCATTATGTCTTTCCATCTGCTTTTTTCTCGACGCCCAGTTGTGATTTGGACCAACCCCCGACAAAACAATTTAAAAATCACTCCCCTTTCTATTTTTTCAATATAATTCTGTATTTATTGCTGTTTTAAATCTCATTTCCAAATGAGCTTGCTGGCTATAGAGACCAATATAATATAGTGTGTAATTTGAGTGGACCACTCGGCAGAACAGGAGAGTGGACACAAACACAAATACGTGCACATCAGTGAACACAGGTGCATACACATGAACACACACAAATGCACAAATAGATACGCTGACAGAAAATAAAAGTTGAGGCTGTGCAGGAGTGTAACATGTCTCACTCCCTATTGAGTTGAGTCAATAATTTATTTATTTTGTTTTAAAGGCAGCTTCTTTGGGGCTAGGTGGGTTGCTTTAAATTGTCTCTGTGAGAAGGCATAGTTAAGTCCAACATCAAACACGCTCTGAGACAGTCCATTTATCAGCACAGACACGAGCACTTTCATGCACTGACTTATAATTTTGATGAATAGGAAGGCTACTCGAGCCTGATAAGAATCCCCTTCTACTGTCAATCATTTCATCGAAAACTTGAAAGGTAAATTACTCGACATAATGTCATGTCAGTGTAATCTCTGCCTCTTACATGAGATCAATACTGTGGCCAATTCCTTTGTGTTTGAGGGGACTCCATTGTAATGGTTAAAACTAAGGCTGGCTGTCAAAAGTTAAAACAGATCCTAGAACAGACGCAGTTTGACCCGGCAGTGCTGAGAGAAGTTCAGTTCCCTCATATGCTCTATGAACTTAAAAAGTAAAATGTATTATTTTATTCCACTCTGGACTACATATCTTGTTGGAGAAATCCTGTAGAGATTGAATTGATGCCCAGCTGTTCTGTGCGGTAAACTCAAATTAACTCAATAGTATCAAACCAAAAGAACATTATTAATGTCTTGGAGAAGCGCGCATACACACAGACATACACACTGCACTATATTCCCTGTTGCAGTGATGATTGACCCTGGCGGGCAAGTGAGGAAGAAGCCAGATCTTGAAAAATGCATTATGTCCTAATATGGTTATCGTCTATAAGTAGATAAAGGTTAAATAAAATAACAAGAATTCTCTCTGGATCGGGAATAAGCGGATGACAACACTGCTCTGATTTGTTTCTGGTGTACTGGCTTAGCTCAATATAATTGGCCACACGGTCTGCAGAACACAGGTGATATACAGATAAGTGAGTCTGCATGAGGCCTGGTTCAAGCTAATGCTCAGCCACAAACGTCAGCAGCTGGTCTCCTTTACGTTACAACTCATTAGACCTGAGTGCTGCGGGGAGGACGGAGCTGAGAGCCGTATAGAGCTGCAACTCTTGCAAGTAAAGACCTAAAATGTCTAAAATGAAAACAGTTAATAGTGGATTTCAGCTTTACTCACTTGTTTTTGTAACCTGCTGATGTGGGTGCTTGGAGAGTGAAACATGAGGAGAGACAGTGAGTGAGAATAAATATAATGAATTTAAGGCTCTGTCACACTAAACCTGTCACTGTCACTTGAATACCGTAGTTTTGGGTGTTGGGATTTTTTCCTCACCTCCTCACAGTTTAAATCCCTTTCCCAAAGACGCATCATTGTTCCCGTATCAGTGGATGAAGTGTCCCAAGTGGCAGAAGATTAAAAGAAAAGATACCCACAAAAAAAGACAATTTTAGCCAAAAGTTCTGCATTCTGATGATGCTTCATATAGTTTGTATCATAACATTTACAGTCTTATTGCTAGAGTTCATGTCCTCAGAAGCTATAGACTACCTTTGCTGTGCTTTGACTCTGTAATACATTCCATATATCCACACTTCTAATGGCTATTTAGCCACTTAAATTAATCATTTAGATTGGAAGGCCGTCAAGAGTTATGAAAGGTTTTGAGTGTCACGGCCTTGGATGATGTGGTCCACAGTGTATTAGCTTTTAAAATGCTTGGATCTCAAACAGCAGCCTTAATGCTGCTGCCTGCCCAAAAATCTCGATTTAAAATCAGAGCAAAACAGAAGCACAGCAGCACTTCTGTTGACAGGAAGCATTTGGAGGAACCATTTCTACGAGAACAAATCATCAGCTTTGTGTTTCTCCATTACTGTCTTATTGCCTCCCCCCATTAGATGCAAGCATCAACAAGCAGCCATCTTCTCTTTCAGTGTACTTGACCTCCATAATTAATCACCGCTCCTCCCTACATTTTCCATTAAATGTTTACCGTCTTCCTCTCTGTCCAGCCCTTCTCACTCTATCATTTTTTCCATCTCACCAAGTCTCCAGTGATATCTTTGTAAAAGATAGAGCAGTCATCATGTCAGTGATGGAGAGCAGCATTCATTTAGGATAAAGGCATGTAGACTTCTTGGAGATATACTGTACCACATTGATCAGCCTCATTATGAACAAGTTGTGCTGTTTTAACGTAACGTCAATATTTTTGGAAATGCTCTAATCTAACACTTGCGGAAAGTTAGATTAAAAGATCGATATCTGTCCTCTAATCACAAGGCTTCAGCCAATAGCCAGATAGCTTGGTTTTGCACAAAGAATGGAAACAGCGAAACATCTTCCCTGGCTTTGTCCAACAGTTACATAATCTGTCAAGCTCTTCTAAAGATCGCTAATTAACATATATGTAGATTGTTTAATCCATATAAAAAACAGTATAAAAGGTATAATTTTCCATTTTATGGTGGGCTATTATGATTATTTTTCAGTTGGGAGCAGTAACCTCCTGGGTGGGCGGATTATGTTACCTATACGGACAGAGCCAGACCGCCTCCTCCTGTTTCCAGTCTTTGTGCTAAACTAGAAATATTTGTTATGAAATGAATTATAGGCTGTTAAGGTTAAAATAGTTCAACATTTGGAGACATACGCAAATTCGATTTCTGTCGGAAAATTAGATGAGAAGGTTAATGCCACTGATACCATATCTTACCACTAGATATGAAGCTACAGCTGGTTAGCATAGCTTAGCATGAAAACTGGAACTGGGGAAACAGCTATGGCTAAAGCCCAAAGGTAACTAAATATGCCAGCTGCTGCTCCGAGCTGGGAAATAATCCAGCACGTAACCCCATCATATTGCCGTTTTAATATATATATAGATATATATATATATATATACATCTATGTATATATTGTTATGGATTAAACAGACTATCTGAGTGAGTTTTAGAGGCGCTGGTAGACAGATTTATCTAGTTATCACTGGACACAGACATGGCTAGCTGTTTCCCTGTTTTCAGTCTTTGAGCTAAGATAAACTAACTGGCTGCTGGCTGCAGCCACATATTTACCGTGGAGACATGAAAGTGGTATTGATATTCTCATCTAACTCTCGGCAAGAACGTGGTCGAGCGTTTTTAACAATTTCAAAGGGTGCCCAGTTAATGACTGGAAATAGTCTACAAGCGAATTTCATGTAGTTTGCATTTAAATATATAAAGATTTATAAAAGACACAATCATTGAAGGTGTTTTTCTATCCGTCCCTCTTTACAGAGCTGCATTTTTCTGCAAAAGGAGTTATTATTACGAGTTATTAATCACAAGTTATTATTTACCCCCATCTTCAGATCTTTGTCAGTTGTAACTACATTAAGTGCAGCTCTTGGTAGCCTATATATCTCTACTGTATCAGTATTCACCAAGAAACTGCTGTAGTGGGAGAAAGAGAGCACAATAAAAATGTTAAGGTTTGTGATTCCTCACCTTTTTTGTGTTTTTTTTCTCTTGGTCTCTGCTCCCCCCTCTATATCCCTCTTTTGCTCCCTCTATTCAATAATCCACTTCACACGCACACACACACACACACACACACACACACACACACACACACACACACACACACACACACACTTTGTATATAGGCCTTCCCCTTCTCATCACTATCTGTAAGACATCACCCCCCCGCACCACCTTCATTTTTCCTCCATGTTCCCAACTCTCTCGTTATTTCTCACTGTCTATATCTCCTCATCCACCTTTCCCCAACTTTCCCCCCCCCTCATTTTTTTTTTTTGCTCTCTCTATCTCAGCCCTGCCTGATGTGTGCTTGTAAGAGGAGGTGTTTTGACCTGACATTGGGTTTGTTCAGCACGTCAGTCCACGGCTGCTGGAGGCCCTGCGGGCTCCTCTGGGGTCGAGGGTTTGGTTGTGGAGTGCAGTTCTCCAGCCAATACCCTCATTCAGAATACAAACCTGGAGCTCACCTCTGAAGAGGGGGGAGACAGGCACCGGGGTGAGAGGAGGTGCAACACCACCTCTTGTTCCCTCCATTCATCCCTCCCACCTTCAGGTGCTCTCTCCCTCTCATCCCCTCTCCTCTTCCTCTGTTCCCCTCTCTCTCTCTCTATGCCTCAATGCATACATAAAGTACACAGACTCAGGCTAGTACAACGGCCCTGGGCAAAGACCTAAAAATACTGGCTTCAACAAATCCTTACATTAGACTACACACACACACACAAACACACACATACATGTGTTTGCGAAATCACTGACATTCCCAGAGCTGCTGTGTGCTATCGCACCGTGCTAGACTTTCTCTCCACTAAATAAATCTCTGTCCACACTTTCACTGTAGTTTTTGATCCGAACATAACTCTGTTGTGTTCTTAGCTGGACTACAAATCATTTATGTGTTTAAATGTCGAAACCTTTCTTTTCTCTTTCTTCCCACTGTAGCTTATAATGTGGGGACTTCAACAGATAGTTCTGATCTCTGACTCAAGAAACTGAAAGAAGAATGCTAAGCTACCAACTGGTCAAGTTTTGACCCCATTCCCCTTATTTTATGAGCATCTACATTCCTGAGAGGAGGTAAGACACGGGAGGCTCACCCAAACTGTGAAAAACTGATTTCCAATGCAAAATAAAAGGTGCTTTAATTGATCTGTTATGCTGAGCCAACATGTATTAATTAGAGGAAGTTTGGCTTTAACATGCTAATTTTGATGCAGAAACCAAGTCTGGGCGGCGGCCCCCTCTCCCCCTTATCCTGCCCCTCATCAGAGGGACTATTCATCTTGCTTTTTCCATTCATATATCCATATAGGCAGACTTACATACAGTATATATGCATGCCTGTTGTAATAATTGCAAACCTCAACTGTCACTATAACACGTCATAACATAAGTGCCATCTATAAGCCTGTTTAATTCATTGTTATTCAACTCATCAGGTTTGATTTAGTGATTGATATCATGTGTTTAGTATCGTTCCGTAGGTGAGAAACACAACTTTCAAATATGAAGGAATGAGATGTGTGGGGAAATCAATATCAAAAAAACCAAACCAGAAAGTTAATGATTGGAGTGCCAGTGACACCGAACTCCTGAACAGAAGTCTATAAAACTAACCGCAGATCCCTCTCTTCTTCCTCCTCTGACTCGTCTTCCTCTTGCTCTGCTTCACACTCTTCGCTGGTGCAACTGTCACCCGCTGAACAGTGCAGTAATCTAATCACATTCAAATTAATTGGTGAACATCAAACGAAGATATCCTTACTGATTCTACCTGATCTTCTTGTTGATCTGCTCATATTCATAAATTGTTAATCGTTATATTCATTGTGAAAATATTTTCCCACTTTATTCATACATTTCTCTGTTTAGTAGTTTAGTTGTGGAGTTAGCAGGTCAATATTTCAGTTATAAAGAACTTGATTCTGTGAATTGTGCATGTACGACATATTTTGTCAAAGTACAGTGTGTCAAGAACTTGTAGCAATTAATTAATTAATTAATACCAAAATATGTAATGATAATTAGAAATGCAAAAATGATGCATCGTAAACAAAAGATGAAAGAGACTTACTGCCCTCAGCTTGGGCTGTCAGAAACAATCAGTTCTGTATTAAATAACAGAATTTCAGGGCACCAACGAAGGAAATTTGATTGCTAATTAATTATTTATTATTGATCCATGCAACAACCTTAACCTAACCCCTTTTTCCTTTAAGTTAATTAATACATTGTGAAACACTACATCACTATTTAGAGCTTATACGTATATCATTGGCTGCTGATACTAACAAATGTAACATTCATTACGATAATGCATTTTTATCGATACTGTTTGATACGTTGACACGTCATCATAATGAGTGATCCCAATGATGGCCACTTCATTCCAACAATAGGTGCAGACAAATATGCCCCCCCGCTTTTTGTTGTGCAGTACACTTAATTATTTATAATTCATTGATATTATTTGCAGTTGGTTATGATATGAATGTTAACACCAGGACATAAATAAGGCCACTGCCACAGTTGCAGCAGATTTGCTGGTGCAGCAAAATACTCTCTTTTACAGTAATTGATGAAGCACAGTGTACAGTATTTCACATGCTGAGTAATTTTCTAATTGGTCGAAGGGTAGCAAGTTGTTGTGCAGCCCTGCAGCACTCTCAGTGAGGGGAAACACTTGCTCATCGGAGAGAAAGAAAAGGGGCAAAGAAATGTAATGAAATGTGAATTTCCTTAAGATATGCAGCATGAACTGAGTTTCTGAATTTTCAATGAACACTGCTGGACTGCTTGCTGTGCCTTTTTTGTGCTCTATATTAGTGATGTTTTACTGAGATTGGCTTTCAAACTCCTTCCCTAGTGATCGGATCTCATATAGCACTCCTGCTGGAATATGTACAGCTCATGTAAATATGATTACAAGTCACCCGTGTCAGGTTATATGAAGTGTGTGCATGTCCGCAAAGAGAACGCAATCCTATATTTGTGCCTTCAACTCAGAGGTATGGCTTGAATATATTTGCATAATTGATTTTCACATCCCACAGTATATGAATGTAGTCTGATTGTCACGGGCTGTGAGTGTGGACCCAAATGCAGGCACGGACCAGGGATTATAGGTGAAAGGTTTATTGACAGGAAACCAAGGGGTGGGGGGGAATGACCAGAGCACCGCGGGAAAGTCCAGGGAGGGTGAGGGTGGAATCCAGGCAGGAGGAGGTAGGGGCAGGGCAGGCAGACTGGGGAACCGGGAGGATGAAAAAACTGCAGGAACAGAGAGACAGGGTTAAAGCACTGAAACAACACTTGGGGGGAAAACTCTGAATTATCTTCAAACACAGCAGCCAAGAACTACTAGCTACCACGTGAGCTATAAACAACAATCTGACGAAGAGTGGATGAAGAACCGGGGTAGATATACTGTTGGGTTGATGAGTTGATGGAGTGCAGCTGGTTTGACTGGGCAGGTGAGGTGAGTTGTAATTAGGAAGCCGGGAGGAGACCAGGTCGAAGCCCTGCCCAAAAGATACACACGGGACAAGCAGGATGGTTGAAGTTGTGGGATTAGGTAACATAATATGTAGAAATGCTATATGGTGGAATATGTTGGCACAAGATCAATGTCTATCCCCGAAGGAGTGTAGATAGTGTAAGGCAAGGCAAGGCAAGGCAAGTTTATTTGTATAGCACATTTCAACAACAAGGTAATTCAAAGTGCTTCACATAAAACCATTAAAAGCATCAAAACATAAGGCAAAAGAAAAGGAGATTTAAAAACAATTAAGAACATTCATTGAAACATTAAAAACAGTGTAAGAAATAAAATACAGTAGTAAAATGCAGAAATGCAGGGATTTGATTAATATCCTTGAATCTGGTTCAATTAAAGGCAGCAGCAAACAGAAAAAGTCTTCAATCTTGATTTAAAGGAGCTGAGGGTCTCAGCAGACCTGCAGCTTTCTGGGACTTTGTTCCAGATGTGTGGAGCAGAACAACTGAACGCTGCTTCTCCATGTTTAGTTCTGACTCTGGGAACAGAAAGTAGACCGGTCCCAGATGACCTAAGGGGTCGGGATGGTTCATAAGGTAGCAGCAGATTAGAGATGTATTTTGGCCCTAAACCATTCAGTGCTTTATAAACCAACAGCAGGATTTTAAAGTCAATTCTTTGTTTGCAAAGACCTCAGAACTGGAGTAATGTGATCCACCCTCTTGGTCTTAGTGAGGACTCGAGCTGCAGCGTTCTGACAGACTTTTTACAGAGACCTGTAAACACACCGTTACAATCGTCCAGTCTGCTGAAGATAAAAGTTTTTCCAAATCCTGTTGAGACATAAGTCCTCTAATCCTTGATATATTCTTCAGGTGATAGTAGGCTGATTTTGTAATTGTCTTGATATGGCTGTTCAGGTTGAGGTCTGAATCCATAACCACACCCAGATTTCTGGCTTGGTTTGTGGGTTTTAACATCAGTGATTGAAGCTGAGCGGTGATTTGAGTAGAGAGTGTAATGAGTAGAGTTTCAAAGGGGTTGCTGTCTAACAATTCCTTCCTCCCACCACCTCATTTATACTGTAATCATGTAGTCAGAATTCTGAAATGGTTGATTGTAAAAGCCGAGTGAAACTAACGAAAGTCGTTGGTGTATTGCTGGTGTTTTGTTTCATTCGCAGCGGGGTACCTTGATGGGTCATCTGCTCTAAATTCACATATTCCAGCAAAGTGAGAAAAACCAAGGCAAATGTTTTTGAGAGCTCCTGTAATCCAGAAATCCGCCCATACCATTCTAAATCACCACAGACAGCAGGAATAATGAATCTTTCGCTGTGTGCACGTCATAAACATGTAAACTCGCTGGGCCGGGAGGTGCAAGAGTAATGAGAGGCAGTCTAAACAGTCTGTCATCATCTATGCCTTTAGAGTGGGTCCTTTACTCGGGCCCCTGCAAAGTATATTGGTAGCATTATAGCATAGCGGTCCTCAATTTATCAATAAAAGAACCAATATGTCACTCTGGCAAACACACAGCCGGCATTTGCATTCAAGATAACGAGACCTGTCATGTGAATTTTATACTCTGTCTCCTCGCTCTGTTTGTGCTGTCCCTCTTTTCTTGCTCTCTTGCCTTTCGTTTTCTCCACCCTTTGGAAATTCGGCTGAAAGCTCCTCCCGTGTCCACCTCTTCATGGACCACAGTAATATTTAGAATCCATTCTAGTACGTTATTGATAAATTATTCATAAATTTGCTTTGCATTAAGCCATTTCTTTTATTCCATTCTGTTCAAATCTATTGTATTCTGCTTCATTTCTTCATTTCCCTCGATAATGCCAATTGCAGAGGTCTTCCCACCGACCAACTATTGTTGCACGCCGCCTGCAGCCACTGCTGATACCAACTCTGGTTCTAGTTTTCAGCCATGCTTTCTTTATCTCTGGGAGCCTTGTCCAGTATGTTTGTCTTCTGCCCTCTCTTTTTGCAAGAATAATACGCTTTCAAAAGGCGCAAACAATTTGTAACTCCTGATTCAATTGCCAACATTCTTCTGAGAATAAAGAAAACAGTATTTAAAGACAGTAAAAAATGCCATGTTGACAGACCAATCCAGAGAGGCTTAACAATAGCTACAGTGAGCAGCAACATAATCCCTACGCGCAGGACTCCATGCAGTTCTGTGTGTGTGCATATACAGTATGTGCCCTCCACAGGATGGCTGAGGCTGTGCAATAAAGGCCAGACTACAGCTGTGAGAGAGACAGAGATCCCATCGCCAAATCCAATAAGAAGAGTAAAATTTCATTACAGATGTTCAGCCTGGATATGACGGCTCCATCAATAACCATCCCACATGTGAGAGGCAGAGGGGTGAGCATGATGCAGTCAAAGTCGCACAGCCATGGCAGAATCTATATCGGATTGTTTCACATTCTCTGCGATGTGTCTTTGTTCTTGCTGATGCCTCTCTCTCGGACCCCCTTGCTTTCATTCACCTTCACATTTTTTTTTGTCTTGACAATAGAAATGTCCAGTCTTTCTTCATTGGAGCAAGGAATTACATCTCAAGTGGTCTGGTTCAATACTGCTGTCCACTCTCCTCTGCAGACAACGAAGATGTTTGCTTAAAAAAAAAATATATGGCCCTTGTTTTGGTTTCCAATTACAGTCTGTTACTCTGTCTCTGTGTTTCTCTCCTCCTCACTGAAGCATTTTCACAACAGCGTATCATACGTATAACACAGCATTTCTTACATGGCAACCACAGAGACAAGTTAACAAACAGAACATCATTTAATGGAAAAATATAACCTTTTTGTTCTTAAAAAAAAATCTAAATGCATGTGTTCTGCTCATTTACTGCATGTTAGCATAAAAGGAGGTGCAGCCCTTGTTGGCTCTTTTCCAATAACATACAAACGAGATTTTGCCATGCCTCACTTCTAAAACTAGCATCTCCTACACATTCACAGTGTGCTAAGCTGACAAACAACTGAGTTGTTTTCGTAATAGCATTTTGCTGAAGCTCACTGATAAAAACAGTTAAAATAACACTTCAGTCCATCAGAGATACTTGAGCTCATGCGTACAAAAGTCTTAGCAAGGTCAACCAACTTCACTGGACACTGAATAGACAGAAAGGACAAGAGGTGTCAGCCTTCTTGAGAGTTTATGTTTCAACAGTCAGAATAATACAGAGTTATACACAAGTCTGAAGGACTCTTACAACTTTTCAGATAATTAAACTTTTTCAGATGCATCAGACGTTTGCTTTTCAGACCAGAATATCTGAAGGATTCCAGCTTTCCTTTCAAAGTAGCCTGTCGTAGTTTGCCAGTGATTTGAACCTCAAAGTACTGTTTTTGCGCTATTGTCATTATATCATGAATGACCTCAAACTAGACACTATTTATTAGACTCTGATCAAAATGTCTCTCAGGAATAAGATGTGAAGTGGAGGTTAAACGAAAATATTTCACATAGAAAACCACCTTTCACGCTTGTTTGTTAAGTAAAGGGGTTGTACCGCAGATGTGTCATTTATAATGCTCAAATTTGTCTTGTCATAGAGCAAATGCACTGGAGAGGTAGAAATATGTGTGCACAACCACCACAGGGTTGAGGGAATGAAAGGGATTGAAGTTCACATTTTTCAATTACCTCTCACCGCCGTCTGGAACCGCCACCACTTTGGTAGTGCTTTGGGCCTGCCTTTGTTTTATTTAATGAGTGTTTGAAAAAATACACATGGTGAAATTCCAAATAAATGTTCTTATAAGCAAGATTTTATAATGTAAATACTAGCCCCCCCCCCCCCGGGTGACACGTCTCATTACAGGATCAAACGTGACAATATCAAAATACATATTGCCGTGTTTTTAAATAAACATATAAGCTCGTGAGAACGAACTGCTCTTAACTGCAACTCTATATTAGCATAACTCCCTCACACATGAAGATAAAGTTGTGAACACCGGCGGAATATCTATTATCAGAATCATTATAGCTGTATTATAACTGCTACTGTGTAAAGGGAATACTGCTGTTAAAAAGCACATTATTTGTTTAAAGTGTTTGCAAACCAAATGTTATTGCACTTTTGTTCATATAGCAGTACTTTTAAAATAAAAGTGCACAATACACTTTTCAATTCATTATTGAATTTTGCGCATAACCATGAGATTAATCGCGATTAAAATTGTAATCTTTGCCCAGCACTAATAAAAACATGTATCAGAAAAGTAAATCTAACAAGAGCTTCTCATGTTGCCCAGTATAGACTCGTTGGATTTGCTCTTTTTAATTTTTAGTGTGAGGTATTAATAAGCCTGCTCCTACATTAAATTGTATGCAAACTTCAGAGAAAAGAAACTTAACCAGTGTTATGTGCTGGGCTTTAACACAACATATCAGCTGAGCTTTCACATCCCTCTTTTTTATGTTTCCCATCTCTGTCTTCTCTGAATCACCTAAGAAAAGGCAAAAAGTAGTCTTGACTTAATAGGTGAGCGCTGCAGTCTATCCAGAGAAAGCTAGACTCACTGGTCTTGCATCTGTCTCTCTCTAATCACTTTAATTCCCTCCAGCTGCCACTAATACCGTATTTCAAATCGATCAACCAGAAAGGACTTCTCACATAATTGTAAAATATTAACACCTTTACTGGAACAAATGAAAGCAGAAAAGAAAATGAGTTGGCTTACTGCCCGTGACAAAAACATCCGAACATTTTGTGCTGGTATTAAAGTAATATTTTATGTCACACATATATATATATATATATATACAGTATATTACATGTATGTACACACAACAATAGAAGCACTCCATTACTTTTATTTGGCTGCTGCTCCTTCTTCTTTTCCTGTATTTCTCCCTGTGATTGTTCACAGTGGTTTACAGTGCTAAAGATACATGCGGCTGCTATTTTTCTGCCCAGGCATCGACATAACTATTATTCTCAGCTCATATCGCAGTGGTTTTCAGAGCCATTAGTGCATGCCATACATATTTATCAAGGATCAGCACATTCAGGCTGTGTATCAAACTTGATAAACAGGAGTTTATATCATACATCCGGTTCTGTCAAGCGTGAAAGTGATATTTTTCAAGCACATCTGTAACTCAATATTTTACTGGAGGATCTTTTTCAGCTGTCAGCAGGCAGCCTACTATACTTTTCTTTTGCATGATGACATAAGCCACATCAACAACTCATTACAAGCGTTTACATCAGTTCCTGTGGCAATCTCCAAACAAAGACCGTGATACACACTGTGAACTGCGCTGTAGCAGATGTATCACTCATTTCTCAGACAAACCTCATCCGGTAAAGGGTTCAGTTGCATCAGCTACAAACTGCTGTGGAGAAGAGAAGAAGAAAGCCCAACAAGAGCAGGTGGGTGAGCACAGAAAGGAATGATGGGATGGCGATGGGAGCCGTCTGTGATTGGAGCATTCCTAGCCCCAGTAAACCTTTCTTCTCTCTCCGCCATGTGCCGAGTGTTGATAAGAGACATCATCCCACTGACTCATTAATCAACTGTGAAATGTACAGCTACCTGCCGCTTTCTTATTCCCGTGCCCCCAAAACCCCTCCGCTACCTGCTTCCTCCTCCACCTCTACTCGCCTGCAAAGAGAAGAAACAAACTGGACTCCACAAGGACTCCTTTTGTAAAAAGAAAAGCAAATTGCTCTCCCAGCACATTTCCTGTTTCCAGATATTTACCCTCCAAATTATATCCAAATGCTCACAGCCATGTGTACGCATGCATTCACACACAGAGACAAGTGTAAACACACACTTGGTGTTTAAAGACAGGAATGCAAGGACACAGGGGCAAAAGGAACGCCTCACAACTCTGCAACTGGTTTGTACTTTAGAGTTGTGCAGCCGAGCACATTGTTCTACAGAAACATGGCATACACATTTTTGCCTCAGTAGCTTATCACGCAGACAGATTACCGTATCATTTTAGCTTTACATCTAACATCCAAACCCAGATGCCACCTCTCACTTCTCTCCTCTAAGCACTTCATTGAGCCTCTTTTCAAGCTGTGCCATCACTGCGCTCCTGCCCTGGTAATATCTGCCACAAAATCCCTCATACATTTCTAAATTGTGTTGTGTTGTGTAGGTGTCCTGCATATACATATTCTTAAGCTGTGTAAGAACTGCTGATCTGCCATCTTTTTCACCTCAAACTCAGACCCACTCGAGGGAGGTAAAATGAAGAGAGGAGAGGTTTGAATTTTGATCAGTTCATTTGCATTTTCTACATGTCAAAACCCTTAATTTATCTGCCAGTTTTGATCTCATTTAGCTGACTGTATAATAACTCACAGTGGGTCATCAATTTTTCTGAAAAGTAAGCAACAAACTGACCAAATCAAAGTTTGATTAATAGGCAGGGAGGTATAGACAGCATTGTTCTGGTTACAGCTGCGTCAACAGGAAGCCCAGAGAGAGAGAGCTTTCTAGCTGTATATTTTCTGATAGAGCAGACTGTAAAAA
>NW_022280039.1:2378060-2387421 GCF_004355925.1 Anarrhichthys ocellatus
ATATATACTGTATATATACCTATATATTAACAAGACCAAGCCAAAACATTAAACACATTGTCACTTTTCAAATTTGTTGAATTTGGCGCTCTCAATGAAAAATCATACAAGTGTTTGACATTTCATCTACTCAGAAGCCCGGAACAGTAAACACACCGATTTTGAAAATCCTTGTAATTTATGCCAGACCTCACTGTGTATGGTGCAACTACTGTTAACAATAACAAATTGAGTTTCATTTGACATCTGTTCCCGTGACAGATTGTAAACCTTTTTTTCCTAAATAAGCCAGCAACATAAAGCTGTTTGGTTCAGTAGTATGCAATTATGTGACACAACATCATATTTGATGTACCGCCTGAAGACATAAACATTTTGGTGGAAACACTGACTGTGCTTCAGCAACAGTCAACATTCATTCACTGCAAGGAAAATATGATGTATGTATAAACATACAAAAATACATCTGGCTATAAAATATATGCCCGTGTGAAGCGATTCAGTCAGGAGGGTTAGGTTAAGACTTGTAATATGACACTCACATGCCTATATGTACATTGAAGAATATATTTGTCGCTATCGGCGCTGAGCAAGAAGAGATTTCTTTCCAGCATTAGGGAGCAAAGTCCACAGGACGGGGGATCCCATCACGTGTGGACAAGACAAATGGTTACAGCCAATATTTTATTCAATATGAGGCCTTTGAGTATTCACCGTAGTTGACTGATCCTGTAAGAAGTTCATTTTTGTCGCCCCTAAAATTAGATTTTTACACCACAAACAAGACATTGTGTGTTATTGGTGAGCTTTAGAGGTGGTGGTGGGCAGATCTTTGTGACGTCACCTTAAAAAACATTTTTCAAACAAAATGTTTGATTTGAATGAATTGATTGAGCAGAATTATATGAGTCAGTCTATTTTTGTTAAATCAACTTTCTTTAGTGAGTATCGCTCTTTGGAGTTTGCCTCCCTTTGTGTGCGGCAAGCTCAAGAGCAATCTGATTTCTGACCGCAGTGTTAATGTTGTTTTTGAAAGGCTAACAAATATGGATTGAAGGTGAATATTCCGTTTGATTTTTATTTGATAATAACAATTTGTGCATTTTCCCATTGTTTTGGAGAAAGCCTTATAGGAAAATGTATTTCTTGGAGGGCATTTTTTCAACTTTATTTTTTTCAGTAAATAGATGTGGTGATATATGTAATTGAATTAAGAACAAGACCTTTAGAATACTATATAACAAGGACTCTAAAAAGCGATGGCTGTCCTGACTCTTAAAAAACAACAACACAGGTAATTACACTATGCATCATAACCTCTTCTCTCTGAGGGGGCCGAACGAACCCCCGCACTGGCAATTTAAACATTTCCTTATAAGCTACTTTTCACCTCCGTTGAAACATCGATGCTCACACATTGTAATAACTTTCCACACACACACTCAGTGAACACAGTATGATACTCACACACAGGTTATGGCTTTCCAAGCAGTTTGAGCTTGTTTAATCTCATCCCTGTATACATTCTTTGTGATCAAACCTTTATCGACAAATATAAACGCAGATAATGAAGACCGACCATTAGTACCAATACAGAGTCATCTTAGCGTACAGTCATGTCCATTCAAGGTACCGTAGATATCATTTGGTTGAATGAAAGAAAAAAAAGTGTTTATTATATACATAGAGACAGAAATATACACATGTGCAGGTGGACCTATGGTGCACACCTGCAGTCATTAACAACATTTCAAATGACCAAAGGACCGTTAACTGGTGACGTCGCCATCTTTTGTTCTTTTCGCCGCCTGCTAAAAAAGTATACTGTGGCACCCAAATGAAAGAGCTTTACGGTAGATTGATTATGGTCACGGATACTATACCAACACTTAGAACACTGAGTAGGCTTTACAGTTTAGAGTTTAGAGTAGTGTTGAAGAGACAGAATGTAATCATCCCCCATCCCCACCCCTAAATTTGTGGTCTGTTCATCCAGGAGAAGATTAAGTCGAGAACCAAATCAGGACAAAAAAGTATGACTGATAGCAGAAATATGTCTCTTTCTCTCTCTCTTTGTCCTTTCGCTTTAACTCTACCCCATTTACCTCCTGCTCATTCCTTTTCTCTCTTCAACAATTTCTTTTCTGTCAATCCTGTCTTCTTTTAATTATCTTGTTCATTCCCTCTCTCCCTCCTCTGGTGAGAAAAGCGCAAGCATTGAAAATGATCAGCTTCAGTCCTCCAGGATTTTGTGTCTCAGTCTGAGGGAGAGTCGTTCCCAAAGAAATGGCCTTCATGGCCTCTCCTACCAAGGGTCCTTTTTCAGGCCATGTGCTTTATCACAGTTGTGGTCCGTCCAAACATTACATCAAATAAACAACAAATTCACAATTGTAAAATTTCAATATTTTCCTCCCTTTTTTTTTTTTTCGCTTTCCTAAATACCATTTTTGTCAACTGCCCAGAGATTCAGCCTTCAGTCTCAGAAATAACACCTTCTGCTTTTGGGATCAGCTTGTGGGTGGATGACCTCTTTTTCTCCTCCTGGCACTTCTATAAGGCATGCTGGGCCAGGACCAGAGCCAACACCAGGCTGGGAAGCAGTGCCCAGACATTGGCACACAGACAGGCAGAGTGATCCTCTGGCAGGCCTCGGGTTTTGCCCAGGTCACCGTCTCCTGGTTCAGTGTACTGGGCAGATAGAGGGACACACAAAGGGAGAGAGATGTATAAAGGTTAGACATGAGTCAGACACTTGTGTTGCTTCTTGTTCTGGCATTTGATGTAGGAGTAGGAGGCGACAGGAGGGAGGTGAGACAGACAGGGTCAGAGCTGAGGAGAAGACGAGAACCAAAGAGTCAGAAAGTCAGAGTAAGAGTGAGACATTACATGGATCCATGGCAGATCCACTTTGGCAGGAACATTAAGTGTTTGATCCACCAAATGTTTTGATATGTGAAGTACATTTCAATCCCCTGCTTAGACTGCTCTCTGCTTCTTAAACAAGTTGGCAACAAAGGAAAGCTTCTTGTGAGGACTTTTTCTTTTTTCTTAGACTCTTTTAGGTTCTGCCAGCAAGTCTCTAAACAGTTTTTAAAGCTATCATTACAGACTTTATTTACAAGAACATGCTACAAAGCCAAACACACTCTACAGAAGCCGTAGATTTCTTTAAATTTTTCATAAGGCAAAAATTACAGCAAGCAGAAGCCGAACAAAACATTTGCAAGACCCCTTGTACTGAGTTTGACTGTGCACAATCAAAACACAACAGTGTTTATTCTTATGCACCAGAGAAAATAAAACGTATGTACAGAGTGCAAACAGAGAGGGAGAAGTGCAGTTTACTACACTGTTCACATAATGAGAGCAGGGGCAACACAACAGTCCAAATATTAAACTCCATGGCCTCCAGAGTTCCACTGTCACATACACAATTGCCTTATTGTGTGCTTTTCCATAAAATTGTTAGCATTTTAATACTTTTTAAATTTTCTCAGATTGTTGTTACACAAAGCATAACCATTTGCCTCGAAGTTAAAGTAGTCTCGCTCAATTTGCGGAGGCACCATTTTCAGTCCAGCACAGCAATACAGAGGCACATCACAAGGAACATGAAACATTTCTCCTCCTCCTCCTCCTCCTCCTCCACCTCCATCCCCTCAACTCATCTTTACTTTGCAGAGATTGCACTTTGGTCCATTTCCCTGTGCACAGGAAAAAACATTTACTCCAATGATATCTACCAGCATCTCATTTTCCAATAGAACAAGGCAACATATCAACAAGAAAATTGTGTTTTGTATTTACAGGACGCCATATTTTTCCTGTTAAGAGGAAGAAGGAAGAAGGAGGGAGGGAAAAGAGGGGTATCGAAAATAGCTGCAGTTATCACAGTACCTGGGCTAGTGAATTCCTGCTCTACAAAGAAATGGTTAAATGACATTTGCCAAAAAAGGGGGAGGGGGGGGGGAGCCATGGGTAGCTTGACAATGCACCAAACACATCCGCGACTAAAAGCCAATTAATTAGCAAGGGCAGTGATGTGTGACAGCAGCCTGTTGACATGAGTCCAGATCTCCGGCTGCAGCCAATATCCACACACACGCAGGCTTGTGAGAAGGTACACACACACATAAACACACTGTTAAAAGCACAAACACATGCATACAAATGCATACACCGTGACGGACCACAGACAATGTCAAAACACGCACTTATTTACTGACGCTTTAACACACGCACGAGAGAGATGATGGAAACCGCCAGGAGTATTTATTCAAACTGTTGATAAGAAAGTTTCCCACTTGTCAATGAACAGGTTAGTACACATGTAGGCAACGAGAGTTTTCATTATCAATCAGCACATTGTCAAATTTACAGTGCAAGGCTGCGTTTCCTGAGGCAAGTAATCGAGTAGCACTCAGCATGCGCGGTTTCTGTCCACAATCAATTTCATTCAATTTAGCTGAAAATCAACACATGGCAGTGACAGTGTGGGAACTCGGATGACAGGGGGTGTTACACATACAGAGGTTGGTTTGTATTACATGTTAAACTAAACTTGAAATGCAGTAAAAATGAACAGTTCAACTTAAACAATTCCTTGTTCAAGACTCTGCTTTAAATGTCCTTGAAATTCAAACTGGGATTTCAAAAGACACACAACATCCATCTTATCTGTGAGACACCGACCCATTGGAAGGTTTACAATATCCCTCAGAAACATGTTCGTGTACGGCAAACATATTGTTTTTCTCCATATCAACACAGCAATACTTGTGATGGCTACCAATGCTCAAAGGACCAAGCTTCAGCTCACATGTTTACTCACTGAGTATGGGATAAAGCCCACAACCACTGGCAGTGACATTTATAAAATGATGCATCTAAATTAGGTGAAAATACTCTATACACTATGAGGGAGCAGTATGACTGACATGAACAGGCTTAGTCACGGACCGCAGATTCTCCTATGGCAGCTCTTCTCTAACTGTGCTTCATATTATAGGGTGTCCTTTAGTGTCATGGTCGATCGATCATCCATCCGTCTATCACAAACATGATGTATTCTATTACCTAGGCTATACTTGTACACATGTGTGCATGTAAGTGTGTGTGTGTGTGCTAGTGTGGGGCCCACGCTGGCTGCCATGAGATTTACGGCCTTGGACAGACAGTCTTCTGCCAAGAGGACTCCATACATAACAACACTCCTTCAATTCATCCGCCATGGAAATTTGACAAGTTTTAATTGCCAGGCATAGTTGTCTGAGAGCGCAGAGCGGCCCAAAATGTCCCTACCAGCTCCCTCTCTAATTATAAACTTCCTGCTTGAATAATCACACGTCTTATTGTTTCCTAATTACCATTTTTACAATAAATTAAACACCACGCTGCAGTGAGACAGGCACAGAGCGGTGCATCAATACTGACATACACACAACACCTTTGGAGAAATCCACCATCTATTGCCTCCCCGCCAACCTCGCTCTCTCTCTCTCTCCAACACCTTTCCCAAACATACACACTGTTATTGTTATCAGAGGTGCTTATTCATTAATTCTCCTCTTCGCAACATTTTTAAGGTTTTAATTTGCTGTCTTCACAACAATGAGGGTTTCTGCGTAAGTACAATGCTGTATGTCTTGGGTGCAGTGTGACTATTTAATGGCTGTGAAAGCCCCTGGAACTACTCAAAATAGATGTCTTAATGGGACTCATTCATTCAGCATGCAAATTTGCATTCATAAACATTGCACGCTGCTTCGATTTTGTGTATATCTGTAATAGTCACTGAAAAATGACTTTTACAATAACATCAGCGGCGACTGCAGAAGGTTTTACAAAGGACAGCTTTAGTGTCTACTTCAGCTTAGCTTGGTAACTGGGTCTCCTGCAAAGGTGAAAAACATCATTAGTCCTACACCAGCAGGCTGCACGGCACTTCTCAAATACATCTGTAAAAACAGAACAATATTGTGAAAACTAATCAAACTCAACAGCAAGATTAAAAAAAAGAAGAAGAAAAAAACATCTCCTTTGCCCCAAAGTGCAGTGAAAACTTCTGACCTGTTCAAGAGAGAGAGAGAGAGAGAGAGAGAGAGAGAGAGAGAGAGAGAGAGAGTCTTTGGCGGACAATACGGTCCGGTCATTTTCACATTTTATTCAAGGGTTATTTAAGAAAGGTTCTAAAGACAAAAGCGTGTGCATTCTTGCATCAAAGCAAAGAATGATGTTTTTCTCATCTTGACGGTGAACCCAGTTATAGCGGAGTTCACTGCAGTCTTCAGAGGAGTCAGCATTGAGCAGAGTACAGGCCCTGAGCCAGTATTTTAGAACCTCTAATCCAGATTAAAACCTCCACCTCCCATTTAGTTCACTATTTCATTGTATGAGAGAGAAATATATATTTCAACCAAATGTCATCATCTTGGGTGTAGCATGAACTGTGTTATCATAAAGGGTCTCTTCTGATGTGCCAATTGCCTTAACAAGCATAGAGATTGAATGTGATGTAAATGTGAATGGTGCAGTGTGTTGAGCTTTGTGATTTTGCCTCTGTACAAAATCCTCCTTTCAGAGAGGAGAAGTGTTTTTGTGGTGCTTCTTGTCTTCTTGTTAATTTTAACAAATTTATGCAAGGAAGTTGCTGGAAACTTTTGGAAAATGTATGAATATATTTGTGCTGCAACAACAACAACAACAACAACAACAACAAATAAAATATGCATATGAATTGAAAGGTGCTAAACAAGTTTGGGAGCATTTGTATTGCCGGCTCTATACATGGCGACAGCTAAACCGACAGGTTGCAGCTAACGATGCTGACAGCGATAACAGTGCAAACTGCGGCAAAAGTGCTGGCAGAGCCAACAGTGTCACCTTAGGGGGAACTAGAGGGTGGGAGCTAAGCTTCCACAATGACGATGTCAGTTGGCATTATCAGCTATAACCGCTGTATCAGTGCGGCCACGAGCTAACCAGTGGGGCACGCTCACATACATGAACATGCACTAACAGCACGCGTGGGGCCCTGCTAGTCAACAAAGCAAGGAGAATATCAGATTACAACACGCACACACACACACACACACACACACACACACACACACACACACACATAATGTCTTCATGATCTGCTAAGGTAGACTTTACTTCACATTTACATATAAACTAGTTGTTTGCTGCTACAACAATGCTTTCAATGTCGAAAAGAGCACCTCTGGCATTTGCAATATCCCAGAAATGAAACAATCAATGCAAACCTATTACCTTTGGGATGGTGTCAAAGGGTGGTTCTGAGATGCCTGTTGACCAGTCTGACCCCGTTTTCGTAGTTGCTGAGGGACCAGGGACGGACACATTTTTGTTCTGCATGTTGTCCATCCCGTAACCGAAGGCCTGAATAGCATTTCCTGCAGGGACAGAGATATGAAGTTATTTGTTTTGCACTGCAAGAAGCCAGCTAGCAGACAGCTCTAAGTCAACCTCTTGGTCCCCTGACAATCTTTGGCAACTGAGGATGTGAGGTTAGGCATAGTGTGATTGAGGAAGGAAGGAGTAAAAAGAGAAAGGAGAACCAGTCTGTTTGCTTCGTCAGTAAGCTTAAGAGTTGAACTAATCAAAAACAGCAATCAGAGGTTTTTCCGTCACTGGGGAGGCAGCTCAGGAATGTAATGTCTCACAATATACCAATATTGTCTTATGTTTAATATCTTAAGTTGTGCTTTTTTTGAATGCCTACTGTTTCTATTGATCAATAAAGTAATTATCCTTCTATGAGCAAATCCTGAGGAGACACAATGGACACATTTATCGAATACAACAACATCACTCCATGTCCTGGGCTCATTACAAAAACAGTTTTATGTCACAACAGCCATTCTCAAATTGCAACATGCCGACCAAATAGTGGCAAAATATCCGCACTTGAAATGATGAAGCCCAATTTGTTTGCCGACAGTTGTACACTCAGAAATTGAATCTGCTAAAAGTAGCAAATCAATCAGACACAAAACAGAGGACAGCAGCCTGTGTATGTATATGAGTGCTTTTGTATTTCCCTGCTGATGTACTGTATGCATGCGTGTCATTTTGTGTCTAAGTGCATTTCTGAGTCTCTGCAAAAATGTGATAAATCCCAGTTCAGTCAGCTTTCCAGCTAGATATGGTAAAATAGGGGCTGAGTACCTTTTCACTGCTCATCCGTTTAAAACACAAGGCTTGTTTCCCTTTGTTCAGCCTGAGAGAAGGCAAGGCATGTAATTGCTTGGCAACCACCTCCATTATAAGGTCAGTATGCAGAGATGACTTTGAATAGATTCATGTGACTGATCAAATTCAAAACATTCTCAAACAAAGGAGAAATGGCATTTCCCTGCCACCACATAAAGAACAAACAGGATACAACACACATGAATGTGATGGACACAAACACAGTCCTTAGTACTCCTGATGCATGGCCACAGAGATTTGTCTGTCACATCCTCTGTCTACCTACACAGTGTTGCAATCCAGCACACCTACAGTACAGCAACACACACATAGGCACACATATATACCTGCACACTTAACACACACAAAAGCCCCCTTCATGTTTCTCATTCTGTTCTACACAGGCAATGTGGGCTGCTGCTAGAAACTAAAAGCACAGAGAGGAACAGAGCTCACCAGCGAAGCCGAACAACTTAAAATGCTAGCAGTGAAGAGATGGTGTAGTACTGCTGAGACATGCGATGTTACGCATCTGTTTGTCAGGGTCATCTATCGCTAGCTATCCCCCTACAGATGCTGTACGATGGGGGGGAAAAAGTCATAAATCAAACTAGTTGGCTGGAGGGCCTCCACACAGGATGTTTTACTGCACCCAAATGTTTCACTGAGTGATTAAGCTCATTGCCAATAGCAATTCATTTTTTTAATGACTCTGGATAAGTTTTCCTTTCACCCCTGGGCATAGCATGCATTACCCTACCTGCAGGGACAGATGGAGTAAGAGAAAAGGGAGGAAAGTACAAGAAGAGCAGAAACAGAGGGAGGTCCAGACTGTGTTTGAACTATTATAATATCCTTTCAGCTGGAATATTTTATGTTGGCCTCCACACACATATGACTAATTGTTGAAACTATTCTTCTGTGTGACTATTCCCTTGCTTGATCTTGTACGGAGAGAGTGGGAAGAGGGAGTGGATAATACATTATTTGTCTCACACATGGTTTTAATTGCAATGTGCTTTGTTTTGTCTATCAATGTAAAAAAAAGGATTTAATCTGCAGAAACAATGAAAGTTAAAAGATAGGTGAAGGAAGATTTTACACACACACACACACACACACACACACACACACACACACACAC
>NW_022280039.1:2387431-2390444 GCF_004355925.1 Anarrhichthys ocellatus
ACACACACACACACACACACACACACACACACACACACACACACGCGTGTCGAAGTGTATCGCCTGTTCCCATTGACTGCATATAGGAGATGCTGCATTTTGTGTTCTTTTTCAAGACGCCTCCTCAGCTCCCAGCCTCATCCCTCATCCTGCACACTCAGCTAAAACGGTACCCCAGCAATCTATTGAAATGGTCTGAAAGCATTATCCACACAATGGAACATGTTAAAGGCAATGGTGTCTTTTAGCGCTATTGACACTACTCGCTCCACCGTAGCAAGGAAGGAGCATGCTGTATTTTTTCTTCACAGTGAAAAAAAGCATAAAGATGTTTGAAGTAACCACTCCGTCCTGTCGCCCCGTGTGTTATGCATTAGATGCGCAGATACGTATTTTAGCTCCTGCAATTATATAATTTGTGCTAGATCTGTTCCTTTTCATGACATTTTTCTCCTGCAAGGGATAAGCCCTTTAACTCTGTCAGATTGAATATGAAAATGACATGCAAATGGTTTCTTTTGTATTAAAGTCCGGGGAGATCTTGCTCAAAGGGGGGATGAGAAGTGATAAGAAATGACTAGTTTCTGAGAAACTAAGAACATTTAATTCCAACTTAATCAGTGGGCAAAGGAGTGTCAGTGGATGAGTTATATCAAACTACGTTGCAGACAAATTTTCATTAGTACTTCAAGAAGTTCCCTGCATCCATAAATATTTTCCAGTTTTATTTCCTATTTTGACATAACCTAGTACCAGAAATCATTTCTTATTTTCTGTTTAATTTAAATAAAATTAATTTATTAAAATGTAAATCAACGTAATTGTCTTTTGACATCTTAATACCTGAAGGGTATCCAGCCCCACCTCTCATTATTTCCATATCCTGAACAACATCACATCTAAAGTTATAACACTGAAGAGCTCTATGACGTTGAAAAAACAGAATATGCTACGAGACCATTAAAGTTACATTAGATTGACGTTCATGGCTCACTCTAATCTCACATGGCGGAAAGAGTAACTACTGCATCACACACTTGTGCTCTTATCAATATTATATGACTGCTGGATCCCTATCAGTTACAAAACCCATTTCAGATGCATGCAGAGTATCCGTGTATTGGGATGGCTCACTTAGGCATGTGTTATCGCTGAAGTACCGCAGGAAGTTCATACATTCCTCTTCTTGGTTTCCACTGCCCTTACAGGTGCACCACGGGGAGATGGTCCAGTTGGAGAAGCTGCTGTCGACATAGTTGGGAGTCATGTCTGTTCCTGTGAGGGTATTCACACACAAACACAA
Organism: Anarrhichthys ocellatus; assembly: GCF_004355925.1. Lineage (NCBI taxonomy): Eukaryota > Metazoa > Chordata > Actinopteri > Perciformes > Anarhichadidae > Anarrhichthys > Anarrhichthys ocellatus. Next base: position 2,388,735 of record NW_022280039.1, read on the forward strand.
ATTACACAAATTGGGACAAACAGTTATAGGTCACTAATGGACTATAATGGACTACATTCATTGCAAATAGTATATCAAATGGTGTTAGTCATAGGAATGGGTTTGCACAATTTGGTTTATGGGAAGGTGAAGCATTCTGTAATGCTTTGTTTTAGATGTAAAGAGGCTATTATGCTCTGAATATTTTGCAAAGTAGGTGCTTAAGGAAGTGTGTGTGCAGCTTGAATATAGCACTGCTGTACCAAAACATTTTACTTTTCAAATGCCTCTCTGTGTTGATGCTTTCAGCTGGAGTCAGGGGTGTTGGATGCACTTCATGTAGCATTTTCCAGAGAAATCCAAGAAGCACCATGGCATATTATCGCTTCATGCTGTGCCAGTTATGACACATGGTGGGGAGGAATTGACTGATACTGAAATATGGACACTATGAAAAACATATCAATTTGCATTTGGAACTCTTCACGAAGCTCGTGATGCACCCAAGGTGTTGTTATCAAATGTTGGCTGGGGTTGAAAAATGTGCAGGTGCCAGTCCAGGCACATTGATTGAGCAAACATTTACTATGCGCAAACAGATGGTCATCAAGTGTTTTAATTAAGTAAACACTCTCTCTGTGCCTTTGCTGCCTAATTACTTCTAGTAGTGACCTGATGTCCAGTGTGCTGGGGGAGATATCAGGGCAGGAGGGAGAAAAAACAAGAGTCTCACTGCTCTGCCTGCTAATCATGATAAAAGTGAAGGTAGATTAGACTGCTGTCACTCTAACTATAACCATTACTCTTTATCTCACCACCTATCTGTATCTGAAATTGATGTGGGATTTGGAGGTGAATGTGCATTTGTGTTTGTCTCCCCGCCATTTCAACCCCCGCCCAATTTCTCTCTCAAACACAAAAAAACTCTCACTCCATCACAGAGTCACCCACAGCCCCGGCTGTACTGACCGATGAGCCTTGCGTAGGAGACCAAGCAGGCTTGGTGATTGTCTTGGTTGGGGCAGGTGCTCACTGTGTGCGGAGTCACCCAGCAGTTCACCATATAATCAGCCAGCCTAGACCTGCACAACAAACATGAAGCACAGCATAGCGAGAAAAAGAGAGGCAGGCACTCAGTCACAAGCATTTGACAGATGAACACACATACACAAATTCAAAGCAGAGCGCCTAATTTTTTTGGCACCATTTTTACTCTGGAGCATCTGCCAATTGAGACCAGCATCAAACTGGGAAAGTATATGCAACATCTGTTTCCGGGCTTCTACAACAGGTGTCCTGAATAGCAAACCAGGTCTCACTCACGCCTCAGTACCAACAAGCTATTTACTATCTTCATGGAATGCAATATAAACCCTGTGGTAGTTCATTTGTTTATGGATGAGAAAGATATCATGTGCTTTATTTGGCCTCTACTTCCATGCTTATCCTAGACATCTCGACTGTCTCCCAAACTCACTTTCCCAACAAACCGAGGGAACAGATAAAAATAGTATGTTTTGTTTCGGTGTGTGTTTGTGATAAGAGCTTTAAGTCTGTGGAGAGCCCCAGGGTGGCATTGCTAATCCACTTAAGTAGGTTTATTGGGAGTAACGTGTGCAAACTTGCTCTGTCTGTACTGCTTACATCACAGCTGCCCACTAAGTGAATCACAATCCATTGCACATCTCTCTCTCTCTCTCTCTCTCTCTCTCTCTCTCTCTCTCTCTCTCT
>NW_022280039.1:2390454-2396325 GCF_004355925.1 Anarrhichthys ocellatus
TCTCTCTCTCTCTCTCTCTCTCTCTCTCTCTCTCTCTCTCTCTCTCTCTTTCTCTCTGTATCTCTCTCTGCCATGACACATTCTTTCTGACCTGGCCTGACCATTTTTTGCAACCTTAAGTTCAAAGGTGCTGTAACTTTCCTCAGGCTGTCTTGTCCCAAGTGAACACAAAAAAACATGCGCAAACACACGCACACGCAAAAATACAGAAACAGGTTTATTATGGGAAGTTGACCTAAGGCATTTTCTGGCTGGTATGTAATTGGTTGCTAATTTTTGGGCAACTTATAAACAACAGTTGATTTGTCGCATTCATGATAGCTGCTCTGACAGCCTCCTCTCAGTTTGTTACTCTGTATAACCATGCGTTGCCATCCAGATGCCATCCACAGTCTTTATCTCCAGCCAGTGCTTGGTACTGCTTGTTTCTCATAATTAATTGCTCAACGTTTTGAGAAATATCCCTATTAGTCTTCTTGCGGTGATACCACTCTCACGTGCACCATATGCAGCATTGCATAAAGACTGGAAACATTGGAGTCAGCTGGCCTTGTTCTGATATGATGTTTTAATAAGTGAGCTTTAGAGGTGCTCATATTCTATACATTTTTATTAATTATTTTCAGATTCTTTTTTACCTTTGGACAAAGTCAAGTGCATAGTTTATTTTCAAAATAAACGTCTGTCTTCAAAGAAAGTTAGGATTACGCAACAAAATCACTTAGCTAGGTTGAAGAAAAGGTTTCTCTTTGACTTTGCAGAGAAAAGCAAGAGCTTCTTTTCATTGAATTTATTCTGACAAACTAACAACCTATCTAAGGTGGAGACAGACAACAAAACACCTTTAGGTGCCTATTTTCTCACAGAATAACAAACTGTACTTGACAACCTGGAATATTGTATTTGCATGTATTTTCACAAGAGATTCATGTTAAAAACCAGCAAAGTGCTGATGGTGCACACCACTGCGTGCCACAGTAACTTAAACAGGTTTAATCTTAATGTCACAGAAATGTACATACTGCCTTGTCTTTAAATATGCATTGCAGCTGTATCACATATTTGACCTTATACACTTGATCACTCATTGATCATTTTGTGCCTTTTTCTTAAGGTTCTAAAGTAATTGGATTAGATCAGATGTGTAGTAACGATATTGAGTATTGACCTGTGTGTTACCTGCAAACACTTAATCTATTGCTTTTGGCAGGAGGGACATTGCCATTCAGGAAACTCAGAGAGGAGGGTACAGCTGGACACTATACAGATATATATATATATATATATATCAGATAGAGAGTGAATGAGAGTTCTACTGTTGTTGCGAGAAGTTAAAGACCAATGTGCAAACAGATATATGCTGTATCTCAACTCTGTGAACAAAGAGAGCGGAGACAAGCAGACTTGGCTGAGGGGGAATAAGGGTGAAAAGGTTACAATCTCTCTGTCTCCCTGTGTCTCTCTCCCTGTCTTTCACCACAGCAGAGATGCAGCCAGTGTGGTGTGATGGGCTTGGGCCTCCAGCAGCAAACTCCACTCAGACTCACTTCATTACTCCAACTCCATCTCCATCCGCCCTGCTATCAAATCAGCCAGAGAGTCTCTCGATGTGACATGCTGCTAACATCACATCTAAAGCCACGCTTCAGAAAACGGGACGTGCATGGTTGCTCTTTCGTGGCTGCAAAGACTGATACAGCATGCACACACACGCACACCCAAATAGTGATACACAGTACACAATGTTAAATCACAGAAAAGAAAGAACACATACACACAAACATATCCCTCTCCACACCTGTCCTCCACAAAGCCCTCTCTCATCCATTCCTGCTCTGAGTGAAAGAAGGCATTGCACCCACAATCATGCCACAGCTGATAAAAAAAGACACAACAGACAGAGAGAGAGAGAACAACTTGTGCTGACGCAATGCAACCTTTAGAACCACATTTTCCATTTTTCTATTTCTTACGGGCTAACTTATGCGGGAATCTTTTGTAGGAAAGGGAAAGACTGCAGAAGAATAAAGAAACTGAACAAGCACCATGTTTCTTTTTAGATGCTGAGCTCTTTCAGACAATGATGGCTTAAAAACAGTAATTTAAAGTTTAGAGAGGTGTCCTGAGTGTTCAGACAATGGTGTTCCAACACCGGGATTCAGCAAATTTCATGGCTTCCACTGGCTTTCCATTATACCTCGGCAAAGCACCACTCGCTGCTGAAATTACAGGCTGTCTAGCTCAACAGAGTTTTATGGTCATTTTAGCCACTCAGTCCCCAGGGAAGTGGCAGGGGAGCCCCCACAGAGGTAGACTTCTTTCAAGCAACCTGACACTTTAAACACAGTGATTCGGCTGAGCGTTGAGTGCCTGTCCATCCAGCTTGGCAGTAATAGAAAACTAATGGCTTTTTATATGGATTCGTATTCCTATCATTTGATGTCCGTGACAAACAATGTGACTAAAATCAGATGAGTGTCGGTCTTGGGATCCATTTCCTTATGAAGGAGGAGGGGCAGGAGGAAAACAGTTATCGGACTCAGAAGACTCTAATAGCTTCCATTCTTCATTAAAAACAACAATCTTTTGAGAGCCCTATCTGGTTTAGAGACTTCCTCTCTGTGCTCTCTCTACAAATATGAGTTCTTCTACGGATGATAATTTCTGTTAAATGGTACTCCTCTTTACTCTTATCACTTCCCGCAGTCTTCAGCCTAGAGAGGCTTTAGAAACCGTATCTTTCACTCGTCTACAGAAAGCACAACAACAACCATGACACAATAGCTGCCAACATAATTTCAGTTACATGAAGCAAATGAGAAAAACAAAAGATGTTTCTCTATGCAATGCTCTCCCCCCTCCCCTGTCTTCTCCTCTGTTGTGTTCCTCTGACCGTATCTCTCCTCTCCTCTCCTCTCTTCTCTCCTCTCTTCTCTCCTCTCTTCTCTCCTCTCCTCTCTCCTCTCCTCTCCTCTCCTCTCTTCTCTCCTCTCCTCTCCTCTCTTCTCTCCTCTCTTCTTTCCTCTCCTCTCCTCTCCTCTCTTCTCTCCTCTCCTCTCCTCTCATTAATGTCCTGTTGTCACTGTCGTATTGTATAAACTGATTCGACATTGCAGCCTTAAGTGCTCATGTGTAAACGTACGGCGAATATATTTGACTCTGCTTCAATCAATGGCCTTGTGTGTCCTTTTGATCCTTGACAAAGCAAACACCACATCTGATATCTGACTGTTACTCTCTTTTGACACTCAGAATTTTCTGCATTGTGCAACACGGTTTATTTCATCATGACAATTCACATGCAAAGCTTAACGATACAGCACTTGTGTGACCTTGTGCATGGAGTGCTACGAATATAGTTTGATTAAAAGGACACAACATATGGTAATACTTTTCTTTTCACTAAAAGACACTTTTACGATTTGTAGCACTGCATTTTGCTCCTGTTTTCACACTTTCTGCCGATGACCCAGAGACCGTCTCTTTGTTGCTCTGGTCAGAGCTGATTGTCCATTTTACCCACAGCTATTTTCTCTTTAATATGCCGAGACAGAGGCCTGCCTTTTTTGGCAGCACTGTACTCATTGGGATTCCCAGTCAATACTCTAAAAGGGCAATGTGCACAGATGGCATTCAGTAAAAATACAAGGCCGTTTAGCTTAGCTGTCACATGACACAACCTTTCGCCCCCTTACTCAGCAGAGAATTGAAACCAACAAAAACTGCCTGGTGACACAACCTCCCCTGAATTCTAAAGCAGAACATCCAAAGTAAAAAAACACAAGCACTGATGTGAACCTTTCATTGAATTAACCAAGTATTTTGTTTTATTTTGAAACGCTTACTTATGCATGATTGCAGTGTTCCTTGTTTGGTGACCCAAAAATGTTCTTGCAAGTTCTTTTACTTCCTAATTTCTTTGCGACCCCTGCAGATGTCTTACAACCCCATACTGAATGTTATATCATTGGGATGAATGCTAAATCCAGAGGGCAACACACAAAACCCAATACTGCCTGTTTGGTAAGGGGCTAGTAGATTATTCAAGGTTTTCTGAACTCCCTAAATGCTCTCCGAACAAGGCAAACAGCCGTGCCTCAGAAAAAGTCAAACAAATGGATGAGCTGTCTCTAAAAAAATGACAGTCAGCAGTAATCTGTAGTTACTAGCAGTAATTACATAGCTGTTGGCCACATATCAAACAATTGTGTTGGAAAAGTTTTTAAGAAAACGGCATGCTGCAGCCATCAATGACACTTATTAAGGATTTCAGAGTCAGAATGATGAAGACTGAAAGAGCAGGCCCTAATTGACACAGTCAAAACCGCACATTGACCATTCTGTAGATACGGTTGAAGTCCTATTGATAATGTTTGCATTAATAATAGATACAATACCGCTGGCGGAAGAGATTGTGAAGGAAAGTACGAAGCCTAGTAATGGCTGCAGTTTTCCGCTACACCAATATTCCCTTTGAGTTTACGGTTAGGAAAGTAAGTGGGCATATACTGATCCATGTATTGGAATTAAATGCACAACTCTTTCTTTCCAGCTCTCATGTGTAGCCAGCAAGCTAAGCACGTCTCCACTGAAGTTAAAGCCTGATTAAAGCCGCACACTGCAGCAAATTGTGCTATGTATGAGGAAAAGGTCACCAGTTGACACATGCTTTGCTTGCAAAACCAGAGCTTTGCACTATCAGAAGAGACACTTCACTTTGATAACTTGTATTGTAACCAACTTGAGCACAGACTTTTAAAGGTAGCCTAAATAGGAGGAAAGGGTATGCTTGTCAGATAGTGGTGTAGAAATGAGTCATAAAATCTGGACATTTCAGCACTTCCGGCTCCCAGTATCGAAGTCAGTGGGTTTTTTGAATGTTTTTTTGTTTAGATATCTGAAATAAGGTCTGTGATTATCACAAGTTTAAGAGATTTCTTTTTACAATATAACATGTGTCAGTAAATACCCCATTCCTGAATTTTGAAGCTTTATGTCTCTTTAAAAAGATGGCGTAGTTCATTTATAGCCTACGTTAGCATTAGCTTTTTACTTCTGCCGATTGCATTCACGCTTCAATAGTAATTTGTAAAGATTATCTTTTTGAATCTTTTTTTTTGTTTGGACAAGCCTTTGCGTCTTCAAAAGTCACTACTTGGTTTTAGAATAAGAGGTTTAAATCTGTGCTAATCAGTCAATACTATGATCATAACAACGGATCAATCGACTGTAAAGGATGGTCTACATAGAAGGTGTTTCAGCCTCATTTCTCAGTCATTAATCTCACGTGTCTGTCATGTCGGAACAGATACGCGTCTACTTTAATCAATCAACAGCTGTCTACACAATAGTGTTTTTTGTGTAAACAGCTGTATTTACAGTTACAGACTGAAGCAGCTAACATCTATTTGCTATGTAGAGATTGAGTGGAGTTGCAGAAGAGTAGCACCCCCCACCCCCAGGTTAACACTGTCAGCACTTTTAGCCGCTAGCTACTAGCCGCTGGCTCAGCTGTGGCCATGCTGAGAGCCGTTTGGAGTCAATTCATCAATAATCGATTTGCTCTGAATTTCAAATTGAGCACTTTGGGTATCAGGCTGTCTGTTGTTGTTGAGTCTATAGCTTCGGGCATATTTAGATTGAGAATGTAATTTACATACCCAGCGCCGATTATGCACTTATTTGTTGATTCATTTCCTGGAAAATCTGTTTCTACACAGTCAAGTTTCGGTTGCTTATCAAAATTACAGTTCATCGTAGAGAACTGGCCGTATGTGTGAACGTGAGGTTAGCTTAGTGTGAGTGGCTTGGGAATACACCACAGGTGTGTGTGTGTGTGTGTGTGTGTGTGTGTGTGTGTGTGTGTGTGTG
>NW_022280039.1:2396335-2429490 GCF_004355925.1 Anarrhichthys ocellatus
GTGTGTGTGTGTGTGTGTGTGTGTGTGTGTGTGTGTGTGTGTGTGTGTGCGTGCGCGTGAATGTGAGAAAGAGAAAGTGAGAGAAAGTGCAACATGATTTATTTCGGCTTCGTCTTAGATGCTACAGAGTAATGCCATCTGGGCCAGTCAGTCTCCCCACACTGTTCCCCCTCGGTGAAGGTTTGAGTTGTCAGATATAACAGAGCAGACTGTTGATTTAGGGCAGTGTGTGTGTGTGTGTGTGTGCAAGTTTTCTGTGAGCAAAGGCGGCCTTGTACAGATCTAGCATCTCCTAAACTGGGTCAGGTTACCTGTATAGTGATCGATTGGCTCTCAGCTCCCCACTTTGATAACCAGTGGCTAAAGAACTGAATCAAAGAGCACCCAGTGAGCCCGGAGACCAGGGGATATTAATCAAAGATAGAAGTGTTGCATTGATCCTCAGACAATCAATACAGTACACATATACAACTCAATGCTCTTTGGATGTGGCTTCATTGGGCTGGTGTTGCATTAAATGACATAGAAATGGTTAATTTATCTGCTTGCATATATGCATGCAGACACACACACACACACACACACACACACACACACACACACACACACACACACACACACACGCGCACACACACTCACACATGCTCACTACCCCAAAACAGCCCATCCAAATATAGCCCTATTGTCACTCTGTAGACTCAGCAGTCCCAAAAGAATAGATGTTGGATACATTGGAAGGATGGTGAGAACACAGAGTGGAGAACCTGTGGGGGGAGGGAAATAGCAGTAACAAATATGAGTTTATTGTCTGTTTTTCTTGGATTGTGGAAGGAAATAACGTAATAACTGCACCAGAAGTACAACCGTGTGTAAAAAATAAGAGCTACTCTATTTAATGCTTGTTCTCCATCCATCTACAGCCCCTAGATCTCCAGAGTATGTCACAATTGCCTCCACAGAGACCAGGGAGAGAATGAAATCTTCCAGTGCAATATGCCAATGAAGCCCAAGCCAAATGATATATTTGAAATCCTTTCAAATATCTATATTTTTGCTTGTTTGAGCTATGGGCTTCACCTGAAACAATCTGAACAGCCTCCAAAGGTGAAATCCCAGCCAATCTGGCATCCAATATGCTCCAGGTAAAATTAATTTTCTGAGGTAGAGCAAGAAACTTCCGGTCATTCAAAGTCTAAATAATGAAAAATATATGAGTATACATTTTTAAATTCGTTTTGAGCCATGACCCTTTCTTCATCAGAGTATGTTGGCCGGAGCTAAGCTTGTCTTTGGCCTCCAGAGTCTGGTGCAGAGATCTATAGCTATGTGACCAAACCACTGACTGACCTCCAACCCGCTGCAGTAGCTTTATGGGTCAGATCGATTCTGCGACCCTCCCTCCCTCCCTCCCTCTCCCTCTCTCTCTCTCTCTGTCTCGTTATCTCTCCTCCCCTTTCTCCCTCCTCCCATTCCCTCTCCCTCTCTCGATCAGTCCCTTGTGTTAAAATGTAATAGGCTTGGACTAGCTGTGCATCCCCCGTTTGGAGTCAGACAGGCGTCCCCAGGGAAGCCACGCCTGTCATTGAATGATCTTCCCCTGCTTTTATCAACACATCTCTGAGAGGGGAAAACAGAGCCAAGGAAAGTTTCCTCTGGTGTTGTACTTGAGTGTGCTGTTTGAAAAGTTTTGGGACAGCTTTTTCTTGGTTTGTTCAATTGGTTTTGCACAAAACAAACTCTAATTTGGGGACTTTGTGGTCATTAGCATGACAAATGCATTTTAAACTAAATTAGCTTGAACAACAAACTGAAGGTGCAGAACCAATTAAGAACATAATGTGTTGCTTAGTGCAATATCTCGATAAATTATCAGGTTAAATATAATAACAAGTCAGTGTTTCCAAGGTCTTAAAGGACATCAACCTGTCCTGTGATGATGCCTGACATCATGTAACAGATAGAGGACACGTTAAGAAGATCTCACAGGATGGTGGTCATTGTGGACCCCACAAGGCTGGATAAAATCACCAATCAGAGAACACTGTCAAGCCAGCACCTCATCCCACTTTAATTAAATCGTAGGGACATTCTCTTGCATGGCAACACTTATTCACTGTTGGAGAATGTCTCACCCAAACAGCAGATTATTAGAGTCACGTTCAAGCTCAAAGTGGTTGTGTATGAGTGTGTTGTTTTGTGTTACTGCTCAATGATTGTTGGACTGTTGGTGCACAGGCCAGCGTGTGTCCATACTGTATGAGTGTGTGTGTGCGCTCATCGAGCTGTTGACCTCAGTGGGGCATTACGCAGCCACAGATAATGAGCTTTAACGTTCTATTTCATCTTTCTCAATAAGGAGGTGCACAGCAGACACCTGAGGGCCTAAAGGTCAAAGAAAGCAACTCAGCCTGAAAACAAATTACACAATGCAGGCAAGCAGGTAATTATCAAGACAATCATAAATCGGATAGGAGGCAATAGAGTTTCCCTACTTTAGCAGTGTTGTGCTTGGATTTAGTGTTGGTGGAGAGGAATTGGGTTTTTGCCATTAACACTCAGGCTGCTCAGGCTGCTAACCTCTATAGAAACAGGATAAATGTAATGTGCCATATATATACTTCTCACAAGGAATTGTTGTGCATGGCTAGCATGACTAATTTGTATTTCATGAGACTGTAAAACATTATTACTTCTATCAGAAGCAAACAAGTTATCTGGCTAGTTATCCAAATGAGAGTGAAAAAAAGGAGTAATCGAAAAGGGGAACAAAATGTTTTTATCACCATCTTTCATGTTGTGCAACCTAATATTCATTTCAGTGCATGAATGCAATGAGATGATAAATGTTCTGCAAAGTGCGCTATTGGTGGTTGTGTCAAGACCCGTTCCTTGTCACTAAATTGTAGCTGCCTAATCATCTGTCACACTGGGGCATGAAAAATTAGCCAAAAGTTTTCCCTTCTTATGATTCACGTGAGTATTATTTTTAGTCGTGAGCTTTCAAGGGTCTGACACTTGGTTGAACTCCATTAGGCTCACAAATGAGCTTTTAAATGTTTAACATTATTCAAATGCCCCACATTTTTATGCTATTAGACGAATGAACTCAAAGCATACTTTATTTATTTTATTTATTTCATTTATTTTATTTATCGATTGGTTTTATCGTTTCATCTATTGTACTGTTTTATCAGGTTTTTTGCTTTGTTGTGCCTCACTGTTGAGCTTTTTGTTCTTTTATACTCAGTTTTTAAAGGTGCTATATAAATGAAGTTATTATTATAATTATTATTATTATATCTCCTTCAACCGGCTGGATGTGTAGACTGTTGATGGCCAGACACGGCACATGGTTCTGGCGGATATGAAGATCTTGACGGCTGATTTGGCTGATGTTGTGAATGCTGGATCTAAATGCTGTGTTTCACCTGCTCTCAGCAGCACTAACACAAGGAAACATGTCACGGCTGGGTAGGTGTGAATTGAATCTGGCTGCTTGAATCCAATAGAGGCCCCATGCAGCTAACGTGATCCACTAATGTTTTGTTCGGCTTAATTGAGCGTTGTCCCTTCAACTTAGCTTCACATCTTCATCCTGCACTTAATAGCCACAGCTTCCCTGAATGACTAATTATTCCACTGACAAAGTTACAGCAGAGAAATATACAATTTTAGGATGTCATGGGAGGTAGGAATTTACTGTCAAACAGCAGGAACTCTCTCCAACACATGGATTCAATTTCTTATTTTCCATGAATATAAACAGACGTTAATGAATCTTTAGATGTGTTTGCTGGTCTCATACGCACAGCACTAAAATCAGTCCATCAAACCAACAAAATAAAATGCAATAACAAAAACGCAGACATTCAGGCACATGAAATGAATGTCTGCCCTGCCACTCCTCGAAATACACACATATAGTACAGGAAACTCTTCTTTTGCCATTAAGATCCCAAAGCCTTCCACCCCCACTATTTCCCTTTCCTTCACCTGCAGAGAGAGTCCTGGCGGCAGACCCTCCGTAGCTCCAAACAGTTGGGTTTCTCCTTATCTTTATAGGAGCAATCAGGCACGATTGTCTGCCTGCGTCGTTCGGCACAGCCAACACTCTGACAGGGGCAGAAGAGCAGTCGGTGGCTGAACTCAGGGGGCACACGATCCAGGAACAGCCTCAGCGCTTTGTGACAGCGCTTCTTGCTGCAGGCTTCACCCTTGTTGGGGTCCTCCTTGCTGCAGGTAGCGATGTAGGCGGAGCGTTGCCTCTTGCAGCTGCTGTTGAGGTTGCAAGCTTTGGCCGCATCAAGACAGGGGTTGCAGTTTCTTTCGGCATTGACGCAGTGGAAACCTTTTGGGGCCACTGTGAGCATCCCTGTGTCAATGGATGCAAAGAAGAGAGAAAACTCAGTGACTTTAGTGAACTTTTAAATGAAAAAGAGATGTCAGACATGTATTTCCAAAGAGGAATGAGCTGTTTATAATGACTTTATCATGCTTTCTTTCTTTCTGATTGGAGGTATTTAAGCAAACACAACCTGGATGCAATACAATGCCAACAGTTTGATAAAGATCTTTCCTTTATTCCTCTAACCCAACATCATTGTTCTGATATAGTTTACTGTCGGTTCAGCTGCAACGTACGATCAACAAATAAAACAATAATCCGTGCATTTCTACCCATCAGGGAGTTCATTGCAAATGTTAGACTTGAACGCTGAAGCAGACTCCACAATATCATCCAACAGAAAGCCACAGGAGGAATGCCTGCAGCTAGCTCACATCCACTCTGACTGAATAATTGATTCAGTTTCAAACCTTGAGTGAAGTATGAATGAATTAAGCAATGATTTGAAATTGGATGTGAATACATTATTCACTTCCAGGTAATATTATGATGTGATTATAATATTAGTACATTATCAAGTTGTCGTAGAGAGTTGCCTTGATTTTATACATATAATAATTATTGTAACGTTTGTGCCATACTTAAAATGTAAGTAAAACACAATAAACAATCAAATAAGATATTTGAATTGGTTAAATGGGACGGTTGTAAAATGAACAGGAGTCCTTGTGAAAATATTGACAAGAGCACTTATTGATGTGAACACTGGTTGGTGGGAAACAACATTAAATACTGTAACATCTGCCCAAAAAGGTGCTAAGCTCAAGGACTAGGCAAAGACTCCACGCTGTGCTGTATTGGATGGTTCAAGTACAAGATTAAGTTCTCTTTCCTTCTGTGTAATCACAAAGTGAAACATTGCAATTACCCTATAGGCTACACATCATATTTGTGGCAAACAGATTATGTCATTAGGTGTTCTGAGATACTGCATATACCACAGTGGCAGTAAGATAACACACTCTATTCCTGAGATATACCGGTAATAAAGCAGGATCATGTTCACTTGTGGCACCCCTCTCTTGTATTCAGGCTATATTAGAGAAGTTAACCTCCCTCCCCTGTAGATAATGATATTTCAGAGGTCGTAGCGGTATGGTGACACCCAGAGAGATTCATCTCTTATTCAACAGAACCAATCTCACTCTGTGTCTATCAGACAGCAGGGAGCAGGAAAAAGACCATTTATTTGAGAGACGCTGAGTTGTTTCCAAGTGGTGCATCTCACGTTATCAATCCTAGAAATGGGGATACATAGAACAGATCACATCACAACTGGGGGATAAAAAATAAGCAAACCCACAAAATTAATGACTTTGTGGTTTTAGATCACGTCAGATAAAATGAAACTCACAGCCACTGAAGAATAGCAGAAGTAGAATATCGGGACTTCATCACAAAGAGACGAAGGCACACTCACACTTTGCTTTACATTAACTAGAGTTTTCACTTAAATGTATTAAGGAGGTAAAATGTAGCAGGCGCTCTCATAAACAGGCAGGGTGGTATGATACATCCTGAGTTCAACAGATGTAGGTGTTGAAAATAGTGCTGTCTTTTTTTAATGTTTGGCACAGGCCACCACGGGAGAACAAGAGCATTAACTTTCATGACTCCTGTCAGAATAAGACATCATTCTATCATTAATTGAACTTGTTAATCGTTGCACTCTCTGAAGGGAGCAGATAAATGATCCACAGCAGCATTGCAAACTCAGTCTTGTTAGTGTAAGTGACTGAAAAGGCAGACAGAATTGTGCTCAGATCATGTACATATGCGACAGTAACAAACATCGAACCTTAAAGGCAATGATGCGAGACAATTAGTCGACCTCGTCAAGAAGGAGCAGCTTGGTTGATGTTGGTTCAACGAGAATCAAATAAAGAACTGACTTTGGCGCTGAGCACGAAGAGGCCGAAGCGGGGCCAAAGTTTTACTAAAATGGGCCAAGCTTGGTTGAAACGGGCATGAAGGGGGCCAGTGCGGTCCAGCTGGAGGAGAGGTTAGCGGAGCGGCTGTCCAGTGGTTCAGGCTACATTACATTGATGGATTGCAGATCCTAAATCTCCCCTGGCCATCTGCAGGCTCTAATGTGGGCCACTGGGGGGGTCCAGGATGAAAAGCAAATAGGAGAAGGATGAGCTACAAAGATTTATCTGACCAAGCAGGGCTGAAGCCGCTTTTGAGGCTGCAGCGACGGACAGGTTTTTACTACCTCTGATTGGGGAGCTGAGATTGAATTTGGTGCTCAACCCAAAAAGATGTCCTGGGGTGAACATAACACACAAAGCCCACTCGATGGCTCTGACGTGCTTACACACAAACAGGATGATAGCAAGAGCGTGTGGAGAAGAGGAAGGAAGCAAAGAAGTGGAGATGGAAGTGGAAATGTGCAGTATTGTGTTGCAGAGTTATAATTGATTTTTCCAAGTGCATTACAATGAAGGTTTTCAGCAAACATATTCTGCTATAATGCGAGGAGAAAGGGGTTGATAAGCTAATGATACGAGACATATAAAAATGGAAAAAGCTTTAAGAGTGGAAAGGAGGCTTGAGCCGTTGATTGCAGCAGCTGATCATGAAAGATGGAGAGATGAAATGAGAGGACACAGACTCACAGATTGGACAGCCACTTAGAGAGACGTGCTGGGGAGCTTTCAATTAATATTGCCTAATTCAGGAAAGCCTCGGAATAATTAACCCAGTCCATCAGCAGTGCAATCATAAACTCATAGTATCACAATAGTTGTGATGCTACGAGCATGTCTATCACCTTATTGCTGGCTGTTGCACTATACATTAATGAGCAAGCGAGGCACTGAGTGAATGATTGAACGGATAAATGGGCAAGAGGCTGCATTGATTGATTCATGGATGTATTAAACACAGCACATCAGTGTCATTAAGGGCACGGAAATTCATTAATAATGTTGTTCCTGCTATATTTTGGCAGTTGTTTGCTGCCGAGTAAACTAATATGAATGTTCGCAGAGATGTTTTGTGTGCATGAAGCACAATGCGACATATTCATTTGGGGAATACATAACAGGAATTCACAAATGGTGGTCTTAAGTTGTTTACTCCCAACTGCCTCGTGTGCCTCGGAAAGAAAATGCGATCTCATAACTGTTTTGTCGATGTCAACAACAGTTAAAGCATGGCTTTTGGTGATCCTGTCGTTTGACTGTAAATAGGCTTTTAATAGGGCTCTCTACTCTATGGGTATCATAAATTAGACCCCACTGATGGCAATGTAGAGGAAATAACTATTTATTCTTTCCTCACATACAACACACACAGGGAGAGAAAGAAAGAAAGGGAAAGGAATAGAGAGAGTGAAAAGAAAAAGAAACAAAGAGGTAAAATGTGAGATAGAGGACAGCTAGACAGACAGAGATAAACAGAAAATTACATAAGACCTGTGTTCCAGTGAGAAAAGAGAAAGAGGGATAAGAAGGAGAGAGGTGAGGAAGGTAGACAGAACACGTATGAATGAGAGGAAGTGGATAAAAACGTTCATGTACACTGTATCTGGATTTTGATGCTTTTTTTCCCAAAGAGTAAGGGATCTTCTTTCCCCGGTATTTGCTCTCTGTCAGCCTAATTTGAATTCTGCATTTCATATATCATCCCATACTCAGGGGACACTGCGCTGCAGAGGGGAGTTCAGCCCAGGTTAGGAAGAGGCTCTTGGCTCTGGGTATGTTCTCAGTAATTAGGAAAGGTGCCAAAGTTTGGATTTAATACGGCCCTGGGTGAGCGTGCAAGAGCTTGTTAGGGAAGTGTTTAGTCCGGACCCGGAGGAGCATGTCAAGCATTTCCGTGTCAAAGGGCTCATCAGTCATTAGCTCTGTACTCTATGTTGCTGTGGGGTTTCCAGAGGGGAGAAAGAGGGTGCACTGGATCTACAAAATCATCTCGCTAAGCTTTACTGAGCAAACGTATAGACGTCATCAGAGGAAGACCGGCGGAGTTTGTGAAGTCTTCTGTCCTGAGCGAGCAACTGAATTTTACCTCTACGCATAAAATGATTGCTGCCAAATGAACCAGCGTAGCAGATGAAAGAGAACTAAGGCAGATGTAAATGATGAGAGATGACTAAATATTTGTATGTGAGAATAAATGTGTGTGCGGAGGTGGGAGAGGGCTGTCCAAAGGAATTTTAAATCATTGTAAACACACTTCTAAATACTTGAGCTGTTTATGAACATCTGCCTTCAAGTTGAGCTTCCTCTGGTGAAATTCAAAGAATGAGCATCCACAGCGGCCCCCTCAGTCTTAATATGCATGCTGTTTAGCTCCTTCAACCGTTACTGGCAATAATGCAGAATGTAATGAAATAATCTAACAGGATGTGTGTGTGTGGTAAACCTACACAATATCAACAAACTGCTTCTGTGTTCATTATCAACGTGCAAGTAGAGAGTAACTAAAAATACCAACAAACTGAAACACCGAACATGTTCTGTGGGTTATTCCCTCTTGTTTAATGCAAACTTGTTAGAAAAACGCTGACTAGGGTCTCTGATGAGTGAGCCTCGAACAGCAACTCTCATTACTGACCCACAGAGAGACAAGCAAGGGCTAGAAACTGATTCGAAAATTCACACGGAATAATGAAGCATATAAACAAAGTAGTATAAATACACACAGCCACATTCAAAAGAATACACAAAACCAATTTTGCACATACAAGCACAGGCACTCAGACACCTAATAACCAAAAACCTTGACTGAACGCATGGAAAAACAGATGTTAGTGTTTGCCTAAGTAATAATAATTGTTATGAGGGCAATGTCAAAATGTCAATCATGCCAACAGTATGCTGAGCACGGCTGTTTCACTGGTCCTTTTTTTCCCCCAGCTGTAGAAACAGCTTTTTGGCTTTAATTGGATGGTGGGCACACTGAGCTAAGAGGTGAGAGGCTTAGTGCTGAGAGCTAGAAGGTCTAACTGGGATGTTAAACTTAATTCCAGGAGGGACCCTTGAATGCAGGATTCTATGCTGCCCTCTGTTCCTAATAAGTTAATTAGCTCACCGCTGGGTCAAGAGAACAGAATATATTTCATGTGGAGCATATTAACAATTACAGTTGATGATATCTTGGCATGCTGTATGTAATATAGAATTCATCTGGGCTTCAATTCTTTGGGTCCTGGCACATTGTGGAGGAAGGATTTTCCCCCACATCCTTCATACATGTCTTTTTGATTATGCTATTGATTGTACAGCATCCCTGCCTTGAAACCATGAAAACAACGGTTATGCCTTGTTTCCAGCATTTAAGTGCAATGCTTTGCTGCTTTTTTTTGTTTTCCATCATAGTAAACTGAATACCTTTGACTTTTGGACTTCATGTAAGTCAAAACAAGCAATTTGAAGACATCACCTTGCCATTGTGTGGAGCACTATTTTCTGATAATTCATAAACCAAAATCAATGAACCGATTAATACAGAAAATAAATTGCAGAAAAATATTTCTGCGTTCATCAAACAAACTAGCATGAGCACATCATCCACCAGGTGGGAGTAATATTCTGAACTATAAACTTGGTGGGGTGAGGAGGTGTCTGCCATTGGCAGGTGTGGGACTGTAAACAAGACAAATGTGCCTTCCTGTAGCATCTCCGAGCTTCATCTTTTTCTTTGATTTTGTTAGATTCCCACTGGCGTTTAGTCCAATTTCATTAGAGCAGGGAAATTATACATTAATATTACTTATTGTGCTCAATTATTATAGCAACTAAAGGGGTTTTGGGTAGAGAACTGTTTATCAATAGATTTCTTCGGGGAAATACTTACGCAGCACTCCCTATCATTTGATGATGAAGATTGTTCAACCTGAATTAGTGTGTATTTCTTTTTGCAAGTCTAAATATACCCTATTTAAATGTACCTAAGCTTTCCACTGAAAACAATACAGTTACTGCATGTGTCCCTCAATGTCAAGTGAAGAGGTAGTCGGGCTGGATTGGGGAGTTTACCCTTGATAATGCTTGGGTGTTTTTATGAACATATATGAGCATGCTAGAATACATCTCTCTTTTTACAAGATTAATGCAGAAACTGGAAAGAGAATACATTCTGCACTAAATGATTGACTGATACAGTCGTGATGCTCTGGATTGGACCTACTGCAGGCTTAAATACCAAGAAATATTATAGATAAGTTGATAAATAGTGGTAAAGGGCAACTCCGGGCAGCAGTAAGGTAAAATAAATAAATAAATAGAACAATATTGTATTGAGCTGCTCATGTTAGAAACAATACTGTTATTGCTCATCCTGGGTTCACTACAGAGCACCTGTGAAGCGCATTTTACATGCATCCTAATACAACTAAAACTGTTCAGACACTGATAATAAGGTTATCTGTTCTTTCTCTTTTTCTTGATCAATCACTCTCTACAACGACTGAAAGGCATATTTTGTGCATGAATCTTTTCATTTCAGAGGTGTTTAAGATTACATATAGTGCCTTTTGTGTTTCCGTGGAGCAGAGGTGGCACCCTTTGGTTCTTTTCATACTCATAGTTAGGTAGCTCTTACCAAAATGTTGACGATAATTACATTCCCCAAGTCTTGGACAATTTCGCAGAATTTAGATCAACTAGTCTAAGTCATTGGTGAAGTCATTTAGATATGTGGATGTCGTCCCCTCCCTGTAGTCCACTACAATTAAAACTTCCAGGTTATCTTAAGTAGGGTGGAAGCTGACATGAAAAAAGGTTACTTTTCCCAATTTCCCCAAAAGCATGGATATTTTACGAATGGCCATTTTTTACTCCAGCATCCACGGCCTCATCTCAAAATTCATTTGGAGGGCCAAGCGTCCTCGCCTCAAACTGTCAACCCTGCAACATGGCAGACAAGAAGGAGGACTTGCTGTCCCCAATTTCAAGATGAAATTTCGGTCACATGTGCCCGTTACCAATCTGTTTTTACCCCAATGCATCAGTTGCATGGCCCCAATGCATCAGTTTCATTTTCAGAGGAAAATGTAGCCTCTCCTCATTGTTTACAAGACCTATAGTATTACTTTAATCTGTCTCCTAAACGCTCCAAATCTAAACTGTCTACCATCTACAATCTGTCATTTATGTACCCTTGGCCTTGTGGTCTCATTTATGTATATGTGTAAGCAATTGATAACTAGAGACCCCACCCATCTTCATTTTGATCTCAACTACACACCTGCATCTTAATCCCAGTTGCGTGACGCTATCGTCATGCTTTTATTCATGTAAAGCACTTTGTGAATCATGTTCTATTAAAGGTGTTTTACTAAATAAAACATATAAAGATAAACACCTGCCACGGTATTAAAAACTGTTATAGTTCTCGCTACAGCAGGTGTCTCCAGGACTCACACAGAGTCACAAGGTGAAAACATTACCAGCGTCGCTGTTGCGGGCTGGTAACAGAATGCTGATGAAAAAGTAATTTGCATCTTTCATTCTCTCTTTGTTTCTCCATGTCTCACTCACTTTTCATCTGATGTCTGTAACAGGTATGTTTGCAGTGACAATGAATCTTGAGCTAGTATATTGCTCTTTCAGAATTATGGATTATGGCAGCTGTAAGTTTGGGTGACTTGCTACAAAGCCCTGCCTACATGTGTTAAGAGAGCTATAGGTTAACAACATGTAACCATCATATTTCAGGCTTAGCGTTACTAGTTGTGGGTGCTGATTATATTATGATTGCTGGAGCCGTCAACAGCAATCCCGAAAGACATCCCAAGTGTTTTTCACAGCATTCCCAGAACTCCCTTCCAGCCAGCTTTAAGTATTTTCCTATTCACATGTTTACTTCCCTATATAACCTTTACTCTATTTCCATCTATCATCTCCATCATGTATCAGATAGCCATGCCCTCTGCCCTGACAGCATGACATAGCGATTAAGAGTCACAGGTCACAGGAGAATCTAACACCCAGCAATAACCAGACTGCAAAAGCAGATTGTAGACAGGTGGGCAGGTGTGCAGCATCAAACCTTGTGACAGTGGGCCAAAAGGTGGAAGAATCTTTCTGACACTGCACTTCTTGGATAAGATGAGGAACAAGTTTCTTCCTGTTGATAGCCAAGCCTATTGGGCTAGGGACGGACCACACTGGGTTAAATGTGCTCATTGTCTTTTGTTTAATCTGTGTGTATACAGCGCATGCTAATTTTCAGTTTGAAGATATGCAAAAAATGAGCAAGTGTAGTACACAGTCCCATTAGAAGGAGAAGCCTGTGTGAAATAGTTTTGCAGGTATCACCTAGGGCAATGCAGAAGCTGAGTCTCCATATGTTTTGATTAATTTAAACTTCGAGCGAGAATGCGTGCAGTAGTATATAATTCTTTTTCATTTCTATCACAACTTCTGTCCCTTATCTTCCTCCCAGACAAAAACTTTTAAAGTAGCAGAGATTATTTTTCAATTTCCTACCTTTCCTCCTGGAGAGTGTACATTCCCCTGTCCTCATCAACCAACCAGATATCATGTATTCCCCAGGTCTCTATGCAGTTTAACATTTGTAGATGGGATTATTAATACTTTTATGTGGTTTAGTTATCAAAATGAGAATTATTTTCATAAAACAAGTCTGTAATTACGTATGTGTTTGCCTGTGGTTTTCTCTCAGTGCCACAATCAATTAATCTGTCCTCAGAATTGATAAATAATGAGGAAAGCTTGCGGCTAAATAGATTTCAGAGAGCAAATCCAATGTTTCACCTTGGAGAGAATGCAAGAAACCGCTGAAGCAAAATGGATGCAGTAATGAGTCCCCTATTGTATCTTAATATGTCGAGGTACACTGTGCTGCGCTCCTAGTTTTACCAGGGCAATTGCACTCTTACACTGATGGAGATAGAGTGTCTGTACTTTGATTATTATCTTGCTTTGTTAGCAGGGCATCTCAAAAGTAATAAACATACACCAATAACACCATTTAGAAAGTACTTTCCACTCACTAATCCTGAACTGGATTATATCAATCACATTACACAGATTTTTCAACATTTCAAATATCGTTGTGCTTTTTCAACCATAATTGTCTCTACCAAATTAGGCTCATAACACAATTTATATATGAAAATGTATTTCCTGTGTTTTGATATTGCATACTTGTTTTTAATAACTGGCTGCTTAATCATTAAAGGTCTATTTGAAATATGGCCATATTTCTTGAGCACATGGTACGACTGCAGCTATATGTAAATGATGGGAGCACATACTGTTTCAGTTCTGAATTATTTTTGCAATATTTATTGGCATTTCAACTGTATTTGTCGCTACAGCAACAGGATAGATTGAAATGGTCATAACTCAGTGGTCATGAGTCTTACTAACTTGAAAGCCCTAAAAACCCTAATCATTAATCCGCATGATCATCAACTATAAATATTTTGCCGCAGATCTCAAATCCAGATGCAGCTTCTAAACAGCTAAAATAACATGTTTTGAGGATTCTGCAGCCTTGGGGGGGGACGCGCTATCTGAATGCTTTCTAGATGAATATGCACTTAAATCAGGGACCGTAGTTTGCCATCATTTCTCAAAACTCCAAAAATAATGAAAGCCTGCACTTTGTAATATTCATCCTGGTACTCTCTTCTTCTTTCAAAATATCAAACAGTTGCATTTTCAAAAACAAGTGATACATTGCTGATTTCAAGCTGAGGGGATTATACATAAAGCTTGTCGTTCTTGTACCTCCCAGTTATAAAACAAAGAAAGATACATCAGCCAAAAGAAAAGGAAATGAGTTGGCTTCAGTGTTTGTAGATTGCTTTTGGTGAAAAAAATAAATAAAAAATAGAAGAGAACATCCTCTGGAAAATTTCTGTCAGAACTGGATGGAAAAAAACACGATTGAATTTCAAGTGACTGTAGCCTGTAGCTCTGTCAATGGACAGGCGTAGTGCCTGTGTCCCATCACACCTATTGCATAACTTGCTTCTCATCACTGCATTAACCATTGTAGCTGTGTTTTATAATAAGATCTGCATTGATTATTGATAGCATGATGGCAATAACCAGTAAATTAAATAGCAGGCTATAGCTCCCCTGATGGGTGCTGGGCTGTTTAGTTAGTAAACCAAATAGGAAATCAAACTGAAAGCTAAATCAATAGCTGGGAAAATGTGGGGTAATACACCAAAAGTATGTAACAATTATTGTAGGTCACAAGAAAGATTAAACCAAAAGCACTCAATTCATTCAGGACAGTTGACTGGTGGAATGCCAGAACGGAAAGATCAACACAGGCTCTTTAGCCTCTACACTGTTATTTATCAGAAAATAACCTTCATTTCCCCATCTCCAGAATGCATAGTTACACCATACTTCCACTCATATGATAAACCACAAAGAGTTGAGTTCAAATCAAACCTGTGAATACCTGAAGAGATGGAGGCCAAGCGGAACGCATCAGGGTGTCGGTTTGGTGCTACAGGTTCATACGGGGATGAGTCGTCCATGTCTCCACCTGAAACAAAAGTAAAGATTAATTATCAATCAGAGCATTTGAGCATTTCCAAAGAACAGAAAATGGAGTGCGTTCTAGCCAGTGTCGGCTTTCGAATGTCACGCCCCATCAAATGAATTACTGTGCCCAACCACCCACCTGCGGGCCAAGCCTTTGGCGCCAAACTTTGCGTTTCATTAATCTATTCATACATAGCAAATTTAGCAATGTGTGAGAATTCATCCTCCACTCTAAGCATCCCCCCCTGAAAGAACACACTCAAACAGAATTCAATACATGTTCCAAATGGAAACACTGTATTAAATGAGATTTTTATGATGTAATTTCCATGTATTGGACTGGCTGACCAACTGACTCCCACTATGAGCGTGTAGTTTTTTTTTTCATATGGAAAACAGAATGTTCATCATGATCATTTCCTTTTGGACAGAGTTTTTGTTCTTGCTGTGGTTGGATTTGGGGCGTTAAAGCACAAGCAATGCACCTTCCCTGCTAACAATGTTGCCAGAGCTGTTTGTAAAAAAAAAAAAAAAAAAGGAGAAAAAATTAAAATCAAATTAGCACTCAACTGACTGATTCTCTCCCATGTGCCTGCTTCTCTGTGGGCCCTAATCCCGCATTTAAAATTCATAGCCATTCGGTGTGATTGAGACAAACCCTCCAGTGTGTAATAGCTTTGCATTCCGATCCCAACAGAAACACAGCGAGGGTGTTGTGAGGAAGGTTTGGAGGCCCGCTGCTACAAATGAGAAAACCTGAAACCTGTCGGTAGAAGACTGCGCTTCTCAGTAGATCCGATCAATAAATAATAGTACATTTTGTTTATCGACATCTTTCTTGGATGCTTACTAAAAGGATGAAGCAAGAAAATGTTGTCTTGTGTGTGTGTGTGTGTGTGTGTGTGTGTGTGTGTGTGTGTGTGTGTGTCTGTGTGTGTATTTGGCAGTGTATACAGTTCAGTGTTATCCATGTATCCGGTGAACATATTTAATCATCAAATATTCTGTAATAACATCAGATATGTGTTGATACCTCAGTAAAAGATGAAATTTGTCCATTAAAACTGATCAAAAGCACAGGAAGATATGTACACGCTGGCAGGAAGATTATGTACACACTGGCACATGGTAAAGAGGAATGACTAAAGTTAGATAATTAAAGGAAAAGGGAATGACTAAAGGGAATTTTCTATCATAATTTGTCCCCAGAGCAAACCAACCACAGACTTGTGTACAAGAGTTATTTCTTTAAAACTTGATCTACATCTCTCCTTTCAATCAATATTGACAATCATAACAAGATGAAACGGCTCAGCTGGCCATTCTCTGAGCACATAGCTATTGACATCTGGCACAGTTGAGAATTGTATGTGTGTCTGAAAAAGAAAACCAGAGCAGACC
This sequence comes from Anarrhichthys ocellatus, assembly GCF_004355925.1. Lineage (NCBI taxonomy): Eukaryota > Metazoa > Chordata > Actinopteri > Perciformes > Anarhichadidae > Anarrhichthys > Anarrhichthys ocellatus. The sequence continues at coordinate 2,412,626 of NW_022280039.1, forward strand.
AGACCAGAGAAAAACGGAGACAGGACAACGACGGAGGGGAGAAAGGAGAAACACATAAAGGGTGACAGAGAGGCTTAGAGAAAATGACCTAAATCCTCCAAGTTTTGAGTGTACTACTTGTGCCTTCCTTGTTTGTGTATTGAAAGATGAATTTATTTTAAAGTATATCTCAGTCTTTTTTATTTTTTATTTTTTCAGTTGCCTTTGCATCGCCCACATCTACGTTCATGTTACATTTCTGTTTCCAGAGTGAGGGAATAGAGATGCTTCCGGACTTGAGATCCCTCAGAGATTCTAATTGCAACAATTACCTACAAAAGCTATATAGTGCTCTAGAAGCCTTTAATGGGTTCAAGACTACCACTTACTCGGCAAATGACCACCTTAACCCTTCTTCCATGTCTATTTCAGCAAAAGACGCAGTCATTGTATATATTTAAAAGAAGAGGCAAATATTCCTCAGAAAAGTGTAATGCTTCTTCCATTACACTTTGTACTTACAGTTTGTACTGTACAGAGCAACATGGAATAAAGGACGCCCTATCTTCAAAACAAATGAGGTTGCTTAGCATTTTGATCAGGCAGCTCCTTCCAGTGTTGGGAAGCTTCACTGCACCATCAGCCTCAGGATCAAACAGTGTTAAGGCACATTCAATTTCAACTGTACAGTTGTGATCCTATAAAACATTAACGTCAAACCACAACAGTAGCTGTAATGAATATTAAAAGCTTATTTACATGAATGTTACAAGCTGTGCAGAATCATAAAACTGCAAAACACACTATAATCACACACACCCTTAGGATGTGAAAAAAACCCACAGCAGGAGGCCTTGTTGTACTTTAAAAAAAACAGTGGTCTTTGACAGTCATCCTGGACCCAATTATGCATTCATAATGGCAAATTCTTCCCAGCTGTTTGGTGATAGGATGTTTTTAGCCCCAGGGCAACAACTTATCGCTGTAATTAAGCCTCCGTTTGACTTCATTTGCTCTGACAGTATGGAGCATGACCGGCACATCTCAAACAGACATGCAGACCTTTCCCTCGTCACAGTAATAGAGGAATACTGCTTGGATTCACAGTCCTCTCCTTTGACATCAGGGGTTTTATGAAGCCGCTGGGCGCCATCACTCATCCTTTTCATATGCATTATCAATGAAGCTAAACTCTTAGGGTGATGGAAACCATCCTATGGATTCTTTAGCAACTTTCTTGGCAAACCGTTTATGGCTGGAAGCCAATTCAATTTTAATAACCATCATTCACCTTGTTTTGTTTTTTAAAGGTGCCCTATACTGATTTTGTTCCTGTTTAATATTGATTTCATGTTGTTACCTTTTTTGCTGCAGGAAATGTTGGGAAAATATTACTTCTTATTTAAAGAATAACAATATATTGCAACAGTTTTGTTCTTATATTAATCACGTACAGAGAAACCTTAGCACTGCCTGAGCAGTCTGGAGCACAGCCGGAGGTCCTCTGCAGAGCCCTGCTGGTTGCTGCACAAACTCGGCTGGCAACAAAAGGTGACCGAGCCTTTGCTGTCATAAGTCTGCAAATGAGCTGTCAGTGGAGATCAAGCTAGCCAGAACACTCTCCTCTTTAAAGAACTTCTCAAAGCACACTTGTATTCTACAGAAATGTATCAGAGAGAACACTGGAATATGGGAATTCACAATTTTATTACATTAAAAGATAAACGCATTAATTTTTCCTCTGGACTTCCTCCCATAATGTGCTTGTTTGAAAAAAGACAAGATAAAGTAAAGTGATACTACAAATGCATCTTTCTTCAAATTGTGCTAAACAGAACACGAGTTGAACGGCTCAGCGTTTGAAGTGATATTGACATTTTAAACTCAATTCCAAACCATACAAAGAGCATATTGGATTAGCTCAGAATAATATTTCAAGTCACAATTCCAATCCAGCGAGGCGTGGCGGGCAAACACAGCTGAGAAAATGAGTGCTGTAATTTTTATTCATGCCTTTGGCTATGTGAATGTAATGTTAATATTAATAGTTACACATGCGCTTACCTAAATCAGCATTACCTGGTGCCAGTACTAATGTTAAATATAGTGAAAATCCTGCAAAACGTATGGCATAGGAGCATATTGGGGAGAACATTAAAAACAGGCAGCAGAGGTGCAGCCCAATATATCAGCCTCTGCTCACCATCTTACATTTTACATCAATAGGAGTGAAAAGAAAATGCCATCATTTTGGATTTTGTAAATGTACAACATCACCAGTCAATATTATTAAGCATCTCAGTATTAAATGTAAACATGATTAGTGCTGCTGTGTTGGTAACTGAAGGATAACAACCCACATGATTCATCTAAATATACAAAAATGTGTTTGGCTAGGTGTGCTTTGAAAAACTTGGCTGACATATGGCAAAAAGCAGCTTCAATGAGTGATGCAGAGAGTGAAAACCGGAGAGACAGGGAGAGTTCGAGAGCAAGAGAAATAGAAGTAACCATGCTGTGATGACTGCCGCCGGGCCTGGTAGTTGACTTCTGCGACGTACATTCACTCAGCACCGCTGTGAACCTTCCAGCCAGGAGTGAGTCTTAATGCCCACATCATGACAGCATTCACTGAGCAGAATGGGCCGTCACTCACTCTCCCTTCCGATAGAGAGCCTGAGAACTCACTCCACTATAAAAGGCTAATCTAAACCCCACTACCAGCTCCGCATTTCTGTCGCACTGTCACACTATACAGCCTCATAGTGAATGGGAGTCATCTCAGGCACTTCACCTTACAGGGTAGAAAATCATTAGACAGATTTACGAGGACAAACTATCCCTTTTTTTGCCATCATATTTTACTGATCCTTTTCACATTTTGGGGTCGAAAGATAACTGGAGAAAAGGAGGGATGAAAAGGGCGAGGAGGGGAAAGCTCTGAACGACTTTATTGATCACATCCAGAAGCTATCGACAGGTCCCTTCCTCTGATGATGAAGTAGCCACCTAGCGAGTGCCGGCTGGGTCTCCAGCGATGGGAGGGAGAAAGCAGAGAGGACGTATTCAGCATGCAGGAGCCTGCTTCCCCTATCCCCTGACATGCGGGGCAGGCTGGAAAAATGTTCTGCTTATGACAGTGGATGGCTAAGGTAATGGCCGGTGACTGCTACCATTGCTCATAGTAATGATGGTTTCACCCAGAAATACTGTGTACCTTTGTAGCTCCCCCTCCTCTATGTTTTCCCCCATGACTCTCTCTCTCTTTCTTCCTCTCGCTCACTCATTCTATGGTTTTCTCTGTCTCTCTCTTGAATTTCTTCCCCCTCTGTCATTTATCTACCATCCTCTCCTCACCTCCTGTACTCCCACACTCTCTCCATTTCTCTTCCTCCCTGCCTAAATCTATCATCATGTGCGCGTCATTCCTGTACTGTCCATGTCATGTAACTTCCCACGGCAGTAGGGGTCAACTTGTGGTGTTAGCATGATGTGGTGACATATTCAGAGGGTGACCTTTGCAACGCTGACATTCATGAAGATGTAGAAAATAAATCAAGCCGCAAAATTGTCTGGTATTCTCGTCATTGAAGATAAAGATACAGTCTTCTCTCTCTCACAATGAACTGGAACATATTGGTGTGGAGCACTGGTGGAGCTTTCCTTTCTCTCTCTCTCTGCAGTGAACGTTGGCTCAGCTAATTAAACTGCTCTGAAAGGTCCCCACAAAAGATCTTCGATTCCTACTTTGAGACCTAAGCTGTGGTTTCATAGCTGAGTCTATGAAATAATGTATGTTAGAGGTGTGGAACTTATCGTTTAAATTACTTATTCTCCTGCAATACTGCAAGGCTATGGCCACATGAGACCAAGCGCACAATTGAAAGAGAACCGCAGACGCCTATACAATATTGCTGTGTGTAGCAGCCAATGTTTCTTTCTTAATTACTTCTTTTATAGATTCAAACTGCTAGACCTCATTGCCTCACACCAACTGAGTCCCATTTAGTGCAGAAACACCCCAAATTATCCATCAAGGATAGCTGCATTGACGCATTGGAATCAGCTGCCATTTTCAGTTAGAAAACACAATTAACAGGTCATCATTAGCACCGTTACTGATGGCTCAAAGACAGCATAATAACACCTTTTAGCCTAGGGTTTTTAAGCCAATTAGGGTAGTACAGTATAGCCTAAAGGCAGGCAATAACGATAAGTATAGCGATCTAGAGGAAATCTAACCCCACATCATAGCTGTGGAGTCACACCGGTGTTTAATGTGTTTCGATGCAACACTCGATGACGGTATTGAGTCACGTTGTGGTCATACTCTGTACTGTAAAGGGTTTTTCTCAGCAGCAATGCATTGTTTCACCACACAAAGTGTCATCGTTGAAACACCTTTCAAAGATTCAGGCCTCTCACTGGAATTGTGTAACTGGAGACACTCATGCTGCTCCTAAGTGTCCGGACCTCGTTTACTATAACTAATGATATTTACAGTTACAGCTCATGGACACAGGACACACTGCAGCTTGAGGACCTTTCCACCAGGGTATTTTATGGTTAGTATGGTTTGACTTGGCTTAAGAAAGATTTCCTCTCAGTCTCATGGTAGACGTTTCAGTTTGCTTTCAAATTTAAAGTAATCAATCACACTGCAGGAGGAATGAACTCTCACAAGAAAGGAGAGGTGCATGCTGCTCAGTTTAACACAATGGTCTAAAGCCTGTGACCAATATTTACTTTAATCTGAAATACATTTTAAAAGCACAGAACTTTCTACTGGCAATCGTCACACCTGCTGACGTCACACCATCTGAGTGGGGGGGACAAGTGATGCGGCTGTCTGATGGTGTTCTGGTTCAGCGATGATTAACAAACATCTTACATACAAGGTGAGATCCTTCCTGCCCTTCAGCATTCTGAACCATTGTTTAATTACCATCCTGTCTTGAGCCTATTATCTATTCTGTATACATCATTATTATCATACTATTATTATTTTCCATTTCAAACCTCAACCCCACTGCTTCACCGCTGTTTCATCACAAATAAAAAAACAATGCATGAGCTAAAACAAATCATGAGTAATCATTTAGTATTTAGTTCTTACTGTTGCTTTAGTTTAAAGTGCTTATGTAACCATTTTGCAGCTGAATGACATAAATATGAGTGGAATGAGAAAGAAACAGATTACCAAAATAAAGAAATTTGAAGTAGATCTTTCCAAGGTTGTTTTGAATCTTTGCTATTCTTTACATGACTTAAAGCACAGTCACCAACTGATTCACATGGTGAGTACTTCTGTGTGTTGATAAAGTCCTCAGTCTTTAACACAAACCCTAACAGTTGATATGGTGGTCCAAGCTCAGCTGTATGCTTTTTTAACATTTGACATTCATAAGGCCAAAACAGCAAAATCTTAAATCTACTTCCTCTGACGAAAAAAAAGAACATAAATGCCCTTGTTCATCGGTGCACATCTGGGAGGAGCGGGGCATTGTTTTAAATCCCAGTCCATCCCTGGTCAACATCAGCTTTTTCTTCACAAACACAATGTTTTAGCCCTCAAGCTTGCAGGCCAACTTCCTGCCCCTGGTCAACATGTGTCATAAGAAGCAGCCTTAGCCTATAATGGCCTTAGGTTGCAGCAAAGTGACCATATGTGCCAATTGGCTAAATATGTTTGTTTATAAAGCACCAGACATTGCTTTTCATAAAGAGTTAATCACTTTAGTTAATTTCCACAGGTCTTTAACAATCTCTGCCCTCGTCTGTTTGTAATTTAGTCATCTTTGTCATTTCACCTTTTCTAGCTCGACTCCTCTTTTTTAAACCTGCTCCTCGCTTTTCTTATCTTTCTCTCTGACATACTCTTCACCTCTCCCACATTAACATGAGAAAAATAAGACTTTCAAAGCTACATTACACACGATCTAACCCGACAACTGCATCGAAACCTTCCTGATTTGTCCACAAATTATTTTTAAAGTGGCGTAGCAGCATTTTAAGAGGGTGTGTTGGGATTCGGCCCTTCGTGTTTGTTTCCAGAGATGGATGTTGTACATAGATTGTTTCCAGTTAACAAAAGCCTGCTTGACTGCACAATGGATCGTGATTAGATTAAAGCTGCACTATAAGAGCTTTTCGTTTGTGTTAAAGCGGGTTTTTATCTCCGAGGGCGACAGGGCCAAAAACGGGACGGAGCTGAGAGGCATTTGTTCATTAAGAAACACAAGCTCTGTGAAGGCCATGCTGCAGGCACAGGAGGTCTCTATCCCTGACAGCAAGACAACTTGCATGATGCATCCAAACATAAATACTTTGACCGATGTGGCTTGTTTGTTTGGGAAGAGGAGAAAGAGAGTGAGAAAGAGACATGGAGGGAGAGCAGAGAGATCATTACAAGGGGAAAGAGTTTGAAATCAACAGAAAGACAGGGAGGGAGACAGAAGGCCTGGGGAGCATGCATGTCATTACATTTCCCTTGAACTCATGTCAGGGACCCTCTGCTGCCATCAGTCTGATGAAGTGTAGCTGGTGCTATGAGCAGTCAGCCTGGCGAATCACTTCACGGATCACAACACAAAAGACCAGAATGCTCAGAGCTCTGAGACTTTGCAACACTACCACCATTACCCCACGTGTCAAAACAGCTGAGCATATTATGTCCTCAGTGTTTACATGGCATGTCACTTGATGTAAGTCACAGAAACTTCGGCCAATGGAGAAATGTCGCTTTTAGGTCAGGACCCCCCCCCTGGCACTGAATCTCTTTCAGCTCAGATGCTGTCAGATTTGTGGCCATATGAAACACTACGTGCTTTTGACCCTGAAGGATGGGACGAGAGTCATGTCAGCTCAGGAGGCTGCTTCATGCTCTCTAAATATATTGCAATGTGAAAACCAGAGGGTTACAATGTTACAACAAGAGTGCTATTTTACGTCCTGCATAAGTGGACACATAAGGGCCACTGAGCTATACGATTGTAACCTAATTACATGGTAATATGGAACACTTTAGGTGAAAACCAATAAGTCTACCATAACAGGCCTACCTAATGTAATCCCATTATAGCTCCATTACCTTTGAGAGGGTGAGGAAAGTAGGAAAGCATATATTTTTCATCATGGGCTTCTGGGTATCACTATAAGAGGGCATCAGGGAATAGGGCATAAACAATGGGTGTGGTGTACATCCTTCTTGTCTTTACCCGGAAAGTACACAGTTACTTGAGATCGGAATATTCATTTAAAGTAAATATTATAATCGTAAAGAATGCACTAAGTCTTATACATTAATATCAATAGAGGTGTGTTGAACATCCACAGCTAGACTACTGCAGCAATGCATGTGCATCCTCTGGTACGCATGTATTATAAATTAGTAATAAATTAAATAAACATGGTCAAAGAGGGAATACAGAAGGAAACAAATAGCTGACTGGTGAACAAATGAAAGAAGCAAGTGCTAATTTCAAGTGAATACATCTGTAGTTGTATAACTGCAAGACTTAAAGAGGTGTCATTATATTACAGGCCCTGAAATTGCCACATAGTTAAACATGATGCGATGTGAATTTTGTGAGACAGTGAATCGTAAAACCATCTGCCTCCTACCTTCAGTGAGTCCCATGTGGATGGTCCAGTAGTTCTGCAGACACTGCAGCTCCTTCTTCATGCCCCTCTTGCAGCGGCAGTCATACAGAGGACTAACCAGCAGCACTTCCAAGGCCGCCTGGCACTCCCTGTTGTTGTCCAGCATGGCTTCCTTCTCCTTGCCCACAAGACACTGGCGCATCACCCGGTACCGAGAGCTGCAGTAAGGGTTCTGGTTGCACATGTCACTGGCCTGGATGCAGTCCACCCATTCTGGCTGAGCCCCGGGCCCAGACCCTGTACCTGGAGATCCTGGAGAATCATTGGCCACGGAAACGGACAAAGCTGAGGGACCATCCCAGGAACTTGCTGCCTTATCTAGGTAGAGAGGTGGGGGGGGGGGGACAAGAGACAACTGGGCTCAGAAATTGCAATTGAATGTGTGGGAGATTTTGTGTTGGCATATGTGTGTGCAAGTGCAAGCCGATATCAGAAACCTGCTTTCATTTTTGTTTCAGATGTGGGACATATAAACAGGTTTGATGGCCTATGACATGCCCAAACATGCCAAGGTATCTTTTAGCAAAACAGTTTACATTCTTCATGGTTCACATTAGTCTTTATGGGGTTTGGTTATGTCTCATTTAATTAATATTCAGTGATTTAGCTGTGCTTATCTGTCCATAATTTAGTGCATCTAAAGCCTCCAAAACAAGTTAGGCTGCAGCTTTCAGTTTCCCATTAAACGTAATTAAAGGAAGACTTGATCATTGAAGTGTATCTAATTATCTCACCTAAAAAAATGTGAACTACACTTGATTCACATTTAGGTAGCCAGAAAATTACAGCTTGCGATGAGTAAACAGTGATCCACAGAGCAGAAACTCAGGTGCTGCCGTTTGACAGGATTCAAGATTCAGACGCGCCTTCAGGCCAAAGTAGACACAGTTCTGGTGAAATGACAAGAGAGACCCCTTGTGGTGATGTTGAGCATTGAGCTCAGAGGGGAGGGGATACTGCATCAATATCAGAGAGCAACGGGTAAGAAGAGAAGAGTAACATGAAGTTAAAATATTTCATCTGTCAGATGATTTTATCTGAAGCATGTCGTATCGTTTGTGGACGACACTTATAATGGTAATTGTGCTGATGATGAAGATATCATCAGCTGATGATGATTATGATGATGATGATGATGATGATGATGATGATGATGGAATTTCTCATAATGAATCAAACACAAGTGTGTAACTGAAATCACCTAGAGATGTTCCCTTTACTGACTAAATAATGTTACAATAATGAGGTTTGTATTCCTACTGTGGAAGCTCTAGTTGTTGAATGCATACAATATACAATATAGATCAACTTCGGTTAGCAGCAATGGGTAACAATTCAACATAATCTGGGTATAACATGAACGCTGTCGGTATTTTACCACAAATATTGAAGAAAAATCAGAATGAACCCTGTGCCCTCAAACAACTCATGCATGAGAAAAGTGGACCCATACCAGAAAATGCTCCTTGGCAATAATAACTGATGTCAAAATGTATCTCTATAACCCAAACAATTCACATTTACAGACAATTGTTCATATTATTTCCATATGTCACTTCTCACCTAAGAGCAGGAGAAAGATGTAAGCGCACATCCACACAGTGACAGACTTCATATTGGACTCAGCGGGAAGAGAGATGAGTTAGGGTCCAATACGACTAATATTTCCACCTTATGAAAGGTTTAATTCCCCTCTTCGGATCCTTGGCCCAGGAGTATGCTAAGTGTAAAAAAAATATATAAATATCCTCATTAAAGACGCACCTCCGAAAAAATCCTCGACTCCCAATAATATTCCACGATTTTGTTTGTTTTTAATAGACTAAACCCGACGCAGAAGAATCCTCTGATGTTGAGAAAAAAAAATCTGTGCCAATCACTCAATCAGTCAATCCATGAAAGCAGATTCTCAGGGTCCGTCTGCGCTGCGTTCATACCGACAAACTACTGAGACTTGATCTCTCCGCATTATAAGGGCTCAGACTGCCCGCTCCAATTGCCCCTTGGAGACAATTTGTCCCTAAAACATTCCTTAAACTGGCGTCAAATTATCTGTCAAGTATGCCAATATATCAAACGAGTTGGAAGAACTCATCTGAAAGTGCTACAAAACGCTGACTGGATTGTTTTCTTCCCACCACTGGCTCCTTCTAAAAAGATGTGCGCTCCTCTGGAGGGAGTGAACGCTTCTTTTGCAGTGACTGCATGTGCCGAGGCTTCACAGCACTTTATACAGAGGAGTTTCAGTGAACCAGCAGAGGGCGCTGCCGGGGGTTGGAAAACTCATTGGAAAACGTCGAACTCGGTCACATCGAGGACCAATAATAAATGTTACCCTAAAGAAAAAAACACCACGATTTTCCTATCCTAGCTGAGGAAAGATGCGCCTGTGCTACTCTAAATTACACTGACCTCACTTGGCCCTTTTGGCATTTCCTGATCTCCTGGGATATTACCACAGGATTTTTGAAACATTTTGTGAAACAATTTCTGTGATTCATGTATAATATCCTTCGTAAAAGATGTATTTTACTTCCATAAGGGACTCTTTACAGTCTTGCAAAGAGAGTTGAAGCCACAACTTCAACACATCAACAAATAATTAGGAATAAACAATTAGTGTGTTGGCTTTTTTCACTCATAGCAATAATATCTGGTCTTCTAACTCATAATAAAGATTTTTATGGAAGTATTTAGCAATGCCACTACACGTAATTTCTGGTTGACATCAGCGCTTCATACCCACAACTCATAGAAAGCTGCAAATGATTTTTAGGGACAGGGTTCAAGGGTGGACTCAACAATGATGATGAAAATGTCATCATTCATTTCAGCAATACCCCATTTCTCATGACATCTGTGTTTCCTCTGATTGAAAGAAAGATAAAGAAAACGGGCACAAAGCCTTGTATTATATTTTTGCTCGGAGGAAATAAGCCCACAACCCGCAGAATCTGACATTTTTCAAAGTGGCTTCGCATTAAACAAAATGACTTTGTTGTGCATCACTGCTTAAATAGTGCCCGGAATGTCATAAATCTTTACAAATCTTGAAAACAAAGTCTCTATTTAGAGGGACTGACAGTGACAAACTGCAAGGCCACTGGCTCATAATGACGTTTGACTGTCAGCCCAGGCTCCCATCCAAGAGGGAAAAGAGCTTGCCGCTATAATGGCAAAATCAGCCTCATTCTGCTTATATTGGCCGGGGCTTATTCTCGTCTCCCCCCAGATTTTCAAGTCTCTGTCATTATGAGGACACTGAAAAGCATCATTCTCCACCATGACTGTATCCTGCATCTGTCCTGCATTAGTGCTGCAGTGATTGATGCAGCCTGTTCTTCAATTCTTTGCAGAAATTAATATTTTAAAACAGAATGGCAAACTTGTGGCTTCATTTCCATAACCAAACCAATTTTCTTCTTTCATTTTAGCAGATAACAAAGAAGGCATTTTGTTATTCAAGTAATTTCTCACTGAAGAGCAATTGCATGAATTAAGTTTAGAGTTGCTTGAGCAGTAGGCTCAGAAGGAAGAAGACATTTCTAATAACACCAAAAGGCATGAAATCAGGAGAGAAACATTAGCGGCAAACACAGTGAATAAAACAGCTACATTTGCATTGTGGATTCTCATTCGGGCATCACATTATTTCCATTCATGATGGTGCAATATGGATAAATCCTTTACACATTTTTTTTTCTTGAGCCAAGCTGTCAAGTCCATGGAGGGACATTATTCTTGTTGACACTGCACGATTCACCCCCTCCTTGGGTATTTAATTGCTCCATTCTGACTTCATAAAGCATCTGCAGTTTTTTTTTCACGGGTAAAATTAGAGAGAGCCCAGAGAGAAGCACACACACATGCATATCTTTCATAAATAAGCATATCCATATGTGCATTTGCAGATATACACACACACACACACACACACACACACACAGATGCACATAATGTGTATGTCAGATAACAGGATGGCTCAGGACCGTGTTTTCAGAATGACTGTAGTTAGTGTGCTTGGCTGTTATTCAAACTCAACCCATGTGACTCCACACATTAAACCATGACAATGTTGATTTTCTAGAACACAAGTAATGCACCATTGACCCTCGTGATGCAATAATACTTTGAATTAAAAGGGTTTTTGGCAACATTGATAAGAGTTTGCTTCGCCTCACAGATTTGCAGAAACAAAATTTAGCTTGAGATTTATCTGAGGGCAAAGGTCGCTGTATCTCTCTCGTTGCAGAGACTAATAATGAACTGAGCACATGAGTAAATGCGCACACACAAGCACACACACGCAAGCACACACACGCAAGCACACAGAGGTTAAGCATGACTGATTAGATTAGGAATTATGGGCTAATTAATGTGTATCTTGGGAGACCTGTACAGCATGCTTATCAGGAGACAACCTGAGTTGAGCAAGAGACATGACAAAACATAAGCAGTGTTAATTCCCAGTGTTAAATTAACTACATTAAATCAAATAACAAACAGTACACTATAGCTCTATTCCCTCTTGTTTTATTCAGTTAAGTGTAAGAGAAGCTATAGATGAAACCTCTGCCTTTGTGTACTGTACAGTCATACATTATTGAAGGTTGGGACTTATTGTTGCCGACTGAAAGTTTATTCTGGAATATTAAAAAAGGCAAAGAATATATATGGGTTGTAATATTTTTGAAATGTCTCAGCTTTCACACAGCCATCAGTGCCTGTATCATGTTTAGAGCCCGAAGTCAGTTTAAATATTCTGTTCAAATCCATGCGAGAGGGAAAACAGCCGATGAAATAAGCATCGGCAAAGTCAATTGTAGAGACGGTGGAGTAACCAGTGCAGCTCTACATTCTGGGTTGGGTCTGCATGTTTCACTCAAACTCGCAGTTTAATACAAAGAAACAACAAACTCCCATTTGGTCACACGGTCCTACATGTCAATGTTTATGTCAACTTTGTTTTGGGTTGTTTGGAGCGTTTAAACAGCACTACATTTTTGATGTGACCTCTGCTAGACTCTCTGGAGGCTATCGACCAGTTAGATCCATTTGTTTTTCAGGCATTTCAGACGTTGTCCATTTCTATCACATTACTTTGACAGAAATTGAATTTCCTCTGATGCATTTTTATGTATCCTAAGTGCTGTTCTGTCCTCACAGGGAGTATAGCATTTCCAGTGGCGTGATGATGCAAAAACAATTTGGGTTTAAACTGATTTTATTTCAATGTGTGTATTTACTGTCATGTTATGTTTTTTCCTGAGGTTTTCCATGTAAAGTATCATTTCTTCCAAGTAAGGGCCGTCTGCATGGGAGTCTGGTCATCGTCTAAAGGCAGTTTCAAAATCTTACAAGAGCACATGAGAACACTTAGAGGACAAACTTTATCAGTGTGCTGAAGCCATGCTGGGCTTTCTGTCTTGTTAGTCTACAAAAAGATTGCCATCTTTCTGATGGTTACGTACAAACAAATAGCATGAGTCTGCAGTTTTTTTTCCCAGCTCTCATTTCTTTTACAGTTCAGGAATTTTACATGCAATGACATCAACAGAGAGAGTGACATTCTGTGGATAAAGAGGCTGGTTGCTGGTTAAATTTCAGGAATTTGCCAGAGTTGCAAACAGTGGCACATCTAGCCCATCTTGTTAAACACGCCGTGGGTCCCGTATGGGATATTGACAGGGACCTCTGCTCTTCCCAGCTCAGTGAAGGTCTTCGCATCTAGAACAAGTAGGAAAGTACTTTTCTCCTGGAAACAGAAAAAATTAGATGGGTCATGTAAAAAAAAAACACCCTTCTCATAATAACGATGGTGAAAGTACTAGAACGTTTGTCTTCTCCATGCATAGTAAAGAATACATGTATGATCAGGTCACACAACAATGTATACAGTCTACTTTGGAAGCTGTGGTTATGCATCTGTTTTCTTTATACATCTTAAAGTACTGTGTCAAACTGCACTGTTACAAACAAATAGCATGAGAAATTATTCAAGTTAACAATGCCTGCTGCTGCTCTTGTAGATTGGTTTTTTTGGTGTTTTTGAAGAATTACTTGTTTTAACTTACTTCTCTGGGTGTGATGATGACTGACAAAACCACTCCATCATCTTCCTCAGTAGCTTTGGGCGACGCAACAAAGACAGGCTCAGACGGATACAAGCCAGGATAACGCCACACCTAGGGAAGATCACATTAACATCCCCTTCAGTCTAAGCTGTTTCATGTTATAAAACCTACTCTCAACCTCCTGCTCTCAGTGATAGAGAAGCAGCAGTAGAAGTAACTTTGATGATAACAGTTAACAATGAGGTCTCTCTAAGTACTCTCTGATTGATAAAGACCTTAAGCTCCTTGGTGTGGACATCCATTTTGAGCAGGGAGTCACTGAAGACGTGTCCAAAGCCACAGGAGTAGAAGTAGCGGTAGGGTCTGCCATTGTACTGGTCATAGTTGATCTGAGGGAACTCAAGGCCACCGTACTGCAGCAGCTCGTCATCGTGAAGTTCCTCGTGGGTCATGTAAACCTGGAGGGTCCCAGGAGAAAGTGAAGATTTTACTTTCAGTGCAACTTAGACATTTCAGCCAAAGAAATGTGCCCACATAATGCACACCAACCGATCTGCTTTACTGTACATTGATGTGAGCAGGAATCAATACTGCATTATTCTCTAAAACACGTAAATGGATACCTGCACAAGATCCTCTAACTTGAGTTGAGAATAAATCAATTTCTTTTATTTTTACTTTGGAACATATGTACCTCCTATTGCAATTACAAGCCCGTATTTATCTTCAATGACAAATGGTGGTCAGCAGCACTTTCACAGCGGTTTTTCAACTTGTTACATGTACATCACTGAGGACAGAGGACAGTGTCACTCAGGTAGCCATGACAACTAAAACATCACATTTGCTTTCAACGTTTCAGCTCTATTCTACCATAAGAAAATATTGGACTGTGTGTGTGTGTGTGTGTGTGTGTGGGCCACACACAAGCTGTTAAATGGCAATTGTTCAGCTGCATGATGGATTCCCATTTTGAAAACACTTTTATCTGCTGTAAGTCATGAAATTACTATCTTGCAGGAAGTACCTTCGGTGTCTCATCATGCCCAATAATTACACAGTCTGTGGGAGTGAATTGGCTGTATTCATCATGGTTATAGACTTAAATCTTTACTTGATTCCAGGGAAACCAAATTGAGTGTAATGCTCAGGTAAACGTATTGCATTGTTGACCGTACTGCACTCTGTTTAATCGTATACCTCTCTTGGTTTTGTCTTCTTTGCTGTGGCTTTATAGTTATGCAGAGTGACGAGGTTTTGATCCAAAGGAGTTTGTTCGTCCAAAGTCAGGGGTAGGACGTATCTCCTTGGGAGGTTTCTGCACATCGAGTTGTAAAACTGCCAAACGAAATCAGACAGACATGAAAAAACTGTGAGTGTGGCTCCTTTGACTGAAAGGTGCAACGGTAACCTCAGGGACAGTACGACCCGAAAACATACAAAGTACTTACAAAAAATCCTTTGGAGGAAATCTATATTATTTTTGTTATTGTAGGTTTTGATACAAGTAAAAAACTTCACTACATTTGAAATTGCAGAGATTTTAAAAGTTCATTGTATCAAAAACTTTGATCTATGAATGACTAGACAAAGTAAAAGAAAAAATAAGAGGAGAGAGAGAGAGACAGAGAGACAGAGAGACACATAGGTGAAAAAAGATGGCCCCTACGCAAAGAACCAGAAAAACCTCCAAGTCATTTCTGAATCATGTTTTAAATATTTTTTGGGGGGGATTTCTTTTTTATTAAAGTAAGTAAACACTTGGTGGATTACTTGATTGTAATTTTAAGAATACAACCAATATATTAGCTGAACAATAGTATAAATATATGTTATATAAAAAAACTGTTGAAATCATTTATTAAAAGCCAGAACCTCAATTTGAGCTGCTCACCGATGACAAAACCTGTTGGGCATTTTTAATTACGTGTGTGTTTGAATATGATTCAGAGTCAAACTGTATGAATTAACCTTGTCCATTTCCTCTCCCGAGCCTCTACGGAGGTTCTCCAGTGTAAAGTCTCCAATGACATCACCGTCGTCCCCACAGCACATGTCCATCACCAAAAACCCGTTGTCCTCAAAAGCATTGATCTGATGCAGCGTGAACATGGCTGCTGCACGGTACTTCACTTCACTCACCTGTTGGCCCAGTCAAAGCAAGCAATCGGGGAAGTATTAATACCGTGATAAAGGATTACAACGGCTTTTGAACAAACAAGAAGAGCTTCTGTGTTGGTTTTAACATGCAAGGACAATGCCTCCTGGCATTGCTGTTATTGTGGTGTACCTTCACATTATGAAAGTTTGATATGGAATGCTTACTGGGGGGTATGCTGTGTAATGAGATGAGGAAATTGAGAGTAACAATGTATGAGAAAAGGCTCTATCAGAGTGTGACTTTATCAAAATAAATAGGGGAAAAGCTTCACCAATGCGTGAAGAGATTAGCTGGCAGCTTTCCTCTTTTGTTCTGACTATTCAGCAAACGGATTTATGTTTCCTACCTGGCACTTTTCTGTGTGTCTGCTGCTGTGCAGTGAACTAACCCACCTTGCCAGTGTGCCTGTTGACCAAGTGGAAGATGGTGTCATACTGAGGTTCCCAGGTCATGACTTTGTGAAAGCTCTTTCCCTGGATTCTGTACAGCATGAACTTCAGCAGGTTCAGCTTGATTGGCTGCTCAATGAACACAATGTAGTTCTCTGACATGACTGGAGAGGGAGGGCATGCACAGGAGGAAATGCATGAATAAAAAAAACACGTGATTGACACATCTTATTCATCATATATCATGATGTCCAACTTATCAGTCAAATACTGATTCTGTAGACTAGTTTCATGACAGAGTTCATCCTTTTTTTCATTACCCCACTAACATGTCGTTGATTTTTTTTACAAACTCATAATATGGGTCACGGTTAATTATTGCAAGGCCATGTGACCAGCATGATTACAGTGGTGTCTTGGGGGGAAATGGTAGGACATTCATGTCTGTCTGTAAACTCAAAATGCGTTTCCAATACTACTCTGCTTTTGGCCGGTCAGTTTGCAAGGTAAAACTGTCTTGCCTCAGTACAAACCTTTGAGACAAAAATATTGTGCAAGCAGAAAAACACATGAAATTGGGGCTAAACATAAACCCCCCCC
>NW_022280039.1:2429590-2430279 GCF_004355925.1 Anarrhichthys ocellatus
CCCCCCCCCCCCCCCCCCCCCCCCATCTACTGTAACTCTACTGACAGAAGTAATTATGTGGTGCCTTGTATAAACTTACACTGTTCCCACACTCGTGAGATTTCTTGGTGCCAGACAGTCTGTCAAACCAAGGGTGGTCTGCCGGAAATATATGGACTGAGATATTATCAGGGAACTGGTGCAGTACTATAACCAAATGCAGCAACATTGTTGTAGATCGGGCAGAGCAACAAAGTTGTGCTTGCATTAGCTGATTTAATGCTTTACTATCAGTGGATTCTTCATCAACTGCTTGGCTATCAGCTGACCAGTAGCATCCAATCATATTCATACAGGTGTACCACAGTATGTGGCCATTATAACCTAACTTTTCTCTTCCTTCGTCCTAATAAACAAGTTAATTAAATTAGAAAATAATCCTTGTTCCTGGGTTTCCTTAAGAGCAGAGCCTATTCCACTAAATCCAATAGTATAACTGACTGAAATATAGACATAAAACAGTAAAAGCTGATCTACAACAAACACTATTACAAAATCGTGTGTATGTTGGTAACAGTGCTCTCAGAATTAAGCCCTGGAGAGAACTACATTAATGAGTTGATTTTTTTTTTTTTGAAACACAGAGTGTAAGAGAGAGTGTGTACACACACACACACACACACACACACACACACACACACACACACACA
>NW_022280039.1:2430289-2446870 GCF_004355925.1 Anarrhichthys ocellatus
CACACACACACACACACACACACACACACACACACACACACACACACGCACACACACACACACACTTACTCGTGTGAGTCAAAGGCAGACTTATAGACAGAGATAGATAGTGAAAGCTGAATGGAAAGACAAAGGAGCTGTGATTGTCAGAAAGAAGCAGGGCTAGACTAGAATTCAAATGTGTAATTAATAAGAGCAAGGAAAAACTGTGACGCTCTCTTTCAGTGAAGTAGACTCACCCTGTCAGTGCAGGCAAAAAACTAAATCTCTCATAGAACTCATTAATGCAGGGTACATCCAGCATGCAGACAACTTACAGAAGGTGTTTGTTATACTGTGGTGTGAATCTCACCAAAGCTGTGATAATAGGAAGGTTTCCTGGGTTCAGAAGCACGGATGGAGCAGATCACCGTGGCTCCATTCAGGTCTGCAGAGTCCTCCACTCCTGCTGCTGCTGCTGCTGCTGCTGCTGCTGCTTTCTCCTCAGGAGGAGGCACACGAAGGATATTGTAGAAGAAACCTGAGGAAGCCCAAAAACAAATGGTGTTCAGAATTTGTTAAGATGGATACCATAAGGATATCTACATAAACATATGTTTTAGTAGGCAGAGAGGTGGGAAAGAAAGGAATGAAGTGAACGAAGGTTACCACTTTTTCCATAGGAGTTGCCCATGTTGTACGTGGCTCCCTCACGGTCATAGTGTGGGTGAGCTGTGGCTGAGTTGACAGCAATGTATTGACTCCAGTCCACCTTAAAAGGACAGCATCATCATCTTTGTTTTCCTCATCATTATCAACATTCGCCCATCTTTCTCGTCTTTGCTCTCCGACTCTTTTTCAGCATCCGCATTCAAAAGTGACTATTATATTAATTATACTGACTCACCTTCTCCTTCGTCTCCAGGCTCTGCGGATCTACTCGTCTCATGTAGTTGGTTTCTGTGCTGACATAATAGTCTCCCTTGTACTTGACAAAGTTCACACTGGCGTTATCTGTGGTCTCTGTTCACACATACAGATGTCAGTAACATATTAAACACCTCAGCAAAGCACATCTTTCTGACAGATAAAACCGGAAACTACTTTGTCCTTCAGTTTGCATCCTAAATTTTTCAGAAGCGTTAGGTCATGTTTCAGATTGATCTTTCCCTCACAGACAACTACACACACCCACATTCGTGCACACACACACACACACACACACACACACACACACACACACACATTTGACTTGTGTTCCCTTTGCCTTAAAATCACAATCTGATGTAACACTAACTCTCCTGTGCTGCAAAACCTATAAGTAACACAGCACATACAGAAAAAAAAAAGAATTTAATTATTTTTTCTCTCTATTTGTTTGACTTCTACTTTGGCTCTAGTAATCTGGAACAGCTGTCTTTTCATGCAAAAATCCAACATCAAAAAATGGATAGAATACTTCAATAATGCATTTGGCACTGCTGGTGCTACATTACGGTGCATTGAAGTGGATTACACATGGGAATATGCAAAATATAAAGAAGACACACTTACTGGGAGTCTGAAAGCGCGAAAAGAAGCGTGCAAACATGTTCTTGCAGGGATCAGGCATGGCTAATGTCCCAAACTCTGACACCACAATGCGGTTCTTCTCCGAGTTGCAGACGAATGAGTCACTTCGCAGGAATCGGCTACTGTAGGTGACATTGCCCTCACAGATGTGGAACCGGTGCATCATGGCCATGCCGTCAAACCAGTGGATGTATCTGAGACGATAAAGAAAAGTAACTATACCCAGGGTATTTGTGTAAGACAAAGTTAGAGAGAGTGAGCTCTGTAAGGCAATGGCTAATGAGAAATACCCAAAAAGTCTTTGGGGAATCAAACATTTGTTAAACATCAGCAAAAAAAAAACAAAAAAAAAAAAACATGAGAACAAGAAGTTTGATTTGTCATAGGTGATGGAAAAATAACCCTATGTGTGACTCAGTGTGGCAGCTTAAACTACATGCTTTAATGTCTCTGTGGCTTCTTCAGATAATTCTCTAACTATCTCCAAACTGTGTATCCTGAACAACCCTGTTACGTTCATAGATACACAGATACAGGCACAAATCATGGGCCGTCTGAAGACTACTGTAGACTGTTGAAGTTTAGCCTGCTGACTCATTGTTTCATATGTTGCAGGTATCAATACTGTTATTGGTATGTTATAAAGCACTGTAATGTGTTTGGGTTGTATTTCCTTTTGTTTGTATACTGTCATGCTCATAAAGCTCTCTTGGTTTAACTAATTTGTTTAAGTTGTTAAATTCTATAGTATTTCTCGAATACCTGTCTTTTCCAAATTCAAACTTCCCAGGACCATTTCTCAGGAAGCTCCCATTGATCCAGGTTGGAATAGTTCCCGTGATGGTGGTGGGGATGGGATCAGGGGTTTCCTCCACAGAACGCACCAGAGGCTCAATGTTCTCCAGCCCCTTGCCCTGCGGACATCGCTGCCTGCTGGACACTGAGGAGAGGAGAGGAGAGGAGAGAGTCGCTGTATGGCTGATTTCTGATTAAAGTGCACTGTAAAAATCTATGGAGATAGAGCAGACTGGAAATAGCATGCAGTACTTGAACAGCAGCTGAAATTTTGGCCCCACAACCCCTCACCTACCTCTATCTATCTATCTATCTATCTATCTCTCTCTCTCACACGCACAAACATTCAGGTATATCACCAATTGCAATAATGGGTGTGGTGCTGTAAACCACTTGGGACTTTGAACGAGTGTGAAAGAGGAAGTGATGTCTGTGTGTGTGTGTGTGTGTGTGTGTGTGTGTGTGTGTGTGCGTGTGTATGCTACAGAGAAACACTTGTTAACCCTTGCAGGCTGCCATTGTCAGCGACATATACTAATATCAACACAATCGTATAACAAGAAGGTCTTTAGGAACTTTAACTTTATTTATTTATTTGACACAACTGTGTTATAACATTCAGAATGTAATACTTTCACAACGTCGTACCTCTGCTGCTGTATTTTAAGCTATAGACACTCAAAATAATAATTCAACTGATGTTGAGTGAGAAAATCCTTATCTCTTCTGTGGCAGGAGTCATTGCGTGCTGCAACAGCTCCTGTTTGAATGTTTTTATGACTCTCTGGAGTCTTGCACTGTGAATGACACCTGCACTATCTACTGTGTCATCTGTTATCCAATAACCAATTCTCGTTCTATCACCTCATATCGCCACACATAACGAAGATTGTAAAATACATGTGAGAGTTACGCGATTAGCAAAAGCAAATCATTGCGGTTCAATACGGAGCCCCATGCTGTGTTGAGGTTACAATATCAGAGTTTTTTTAACGGTGTGAATTGTTATTGCGACCAATCAGCAGAACCAGAATTCGTTTCATTCCCATGACACTACTGCTGCAGACAATAAAAACGAGAATGTGCAATAGAGAGATAACCGCTGTAGGCTTTAACAATCTCTCACAATGTAGAGTTTGCGAGTTTTGATTGTGATTACTGAAGCATTGCAAAGATGCCTGAATGTGGGCTGTCGTTTTCTAGGGGGGTATTTCATGTAACTTTCCTACTGCTGCATTCAAAATAGAGTCTCTTGAAAACACAGCGACACTTACGAGGCCAGAACTGTTGCGGATAATAGATTCAGGTATTGCTTTTTTGTCTCTGATTTTTGTATAATCACAATTGCAACAGTAGTTTATTTAACAGCTATTACTTTAGCGAACTGTTTTCTTCACAGCGCCAACAGTATTTCTGTGTTCAAGAAAGTTACCTTGTTGCACATCTTTTTTTAAATTCTCTGCAGGGACCTGACAGCCAGTTGTCTTCTTTTAGTTAGCAGCTGAGAATGACTAAAAGCTGTTAATTATACACTTCTTGCACCTTCTCTCACCAGCTCTGATTCAACAGGAGACTTTGGAGCAGAAACAATAGAACATGTCCTATTGTACTGTAAAACTGCAGCTCTGAAAAAACATTAGGACTGAACCACATTGAGCATGTCTTTGATTGCATGTGTGTTTCTGTGTGGATTTCTATAGAAGAGATTTTATATAAGATACTTTTCTTTTTGTCCTTGCTTTAAAAAGGGATGAAATGAATGTCTGCACTTTGTTTTTTTAGCTATAATTGAAATGTTGATTTAGTCAGTCGTGCACTTCCGCAATAATCAATGATAAAAAAACAACCTCTTGTAGAAGCTGATTGGAGTTTTGAGATTCAAGTAGCACTAGTGAAGTCAACCAGATACTTAAATACTCAAAGGAATAATCACTTTTGGTCATTATATAATGATAAACAGCATGACAAGCAAAAGGTACGGCTCTTTTAAGAATTATTACCAGAACTGTCTGTGTTGTTATTTTCAAAAAATATCCCAAATACAACAAACCAAATATCTTTACTTTACCTCACATTCATATTTAGAAATACATTATAAATTAAATCAATCTGCTAGAATCTGGCTACACTGCTGTAAGTGGTGTCTACTTACTGCCGTTTGTCTGGGGCTCTGTGGTCTTGGACATGGCTGGTTGTTCTGCAAATTTGATCAGACAAACAGAGGATTTATATGAGCCAGGAGGACAACCTTTGAACCTTTGGTTCCTTGCCAAGTTCAACAGTAAGGTGCAGTGATGACTATCATTAAACCATGTCTTAAAAGTGGTGCAGGTCTCTGTTTGCATAGTGTGACATAATACATTAGTTTCTTAAACAAAAAAAGTTGTTTAGTATATCTTTCCAATTTTTTGCTGGAAGAATTAATTGTTTGAATCATTATGCCCAACACAAAAGCCCAACGTAATGTTATTATTAGTATTAGTATTAGCTGTAGTAGTTGTAGTATTAGCAGTATAAATATTGCCACTAGTTAGAGTGATGTAGTTATTGCCATTGTATACTGTAAACAATGATGTATGTGAAAATGACCTTTAGAATATATAACACTTAGTCCACGTAGTCTGCGTGTTTGCTGCTTTTATCTAATCTCACTATACATTGTTTAGCTTCGTTCAGTTACAATAAATATTACAACATGTAGCAGCACACCATTTGTCCCCAAATTACATTCATCTATAAATCTGACCATGCTTGTCAATTGTTTGTTTACCATACCCACCATGTGTTCCAGAGGCTAAATGGGGAGGCACCCAACCATTTCCTCTATCTATACACTGGATGATGTCATCCGTGATGTCATTAGGTCAGACCAAGTATTGGGGGGGGGAGTAGAGTATGTACACGTAGATTTGTAGGTTAGTTGTGATCTGTTTTACATTGTTGTGATTGTATAGCAAATTGTAAACCATATAAAATGGTTGGCTACCTAAAGGGGTGCTGTAAGGTATAGCTTTTGTCTGTTAACTATTGGAGTCAGTAATTGGTGTCACCTGCACTCATGGTAGGAACTAAATCCTGCTGATAGGAGGCTCTATATAAGGAGATGACTTTGACTGAGCAGAGAAGAAAGGAAGATCAGTGTGTAGCTGTGTGCAAGTGATTACGTTACTTTATGATGAGTTGAGTTTTATTCAGTTAAGCTAGGTTAAATGTTTGTTTTGTTTGTATATATGTTTGGTTACACGTGTAGCAGGGCACTTTTGTAAATAAAACACCTTTTTGTTATCGGAAAACAAAGTCTCCCGTGTCTGCCTCCTACCACTTCAGAAGCCACTCCGGTCAGGCTTCACCACACAGCAGTATCCTCAGTCCTGTGTAGTTTAAATGCGTTATACACATAAACAAGGTATTGAGGATTTTTTGTTCTTTCCAATCCCGACAAGAACTGTTTTAAGTTCTATGACGTTGCATGCTATCCTACCCTGCAAGTAGGCCTCTCACATCTGAAATAGTTGTGGTGGTTCCAAAACCACAGAATAACTCTTCATATATGTGTGTTAATGAAGAAGAACAATACTCAAATGGAGAACACTCAATTGTTGATACACACAGAATAAACACTTTTTTAAATACTAAAAATAACAACTGTAGACAAGATGGTTTATAAAGTAGATGATAATAAGATGTGGATCTTGATAATATATTATAAAAAATACTTTACGATACATAGAATTAAGGCTAAAAACATAGGAGAGTGAATACAAAATTAAGGTAATTGATTAATAGTTTATTTATTTGTTACATAAAAGGGCAAAAAGGATATTATCCAGTGAAAATCGAACAAAAAATAAACAATTAGCACATGAGCATAAGAGACATCAATGCCAAATCAAATAAACATTCAAGCAGTAAACGGTTCCTCACACGCTATAACATAATATGTGGTGAGACAGGCTGCACCCAGTCCCACTACTCCCCTGCTACTCTCTCCCACTCAACATGTAGGAAATTGAAACCTGGCAAGTATGCACAGGACCTGTAGGAAAACCAGTTGGGTCATGATGTGCTTTAATTAAATTAGTAGTTGCAAGCATGGGAGTCTATTCAAGATGATAAGCTAAAAATGTTGGTATGCACTGAAGTGAAATAAACATATAAATGAAATAAACATATGTGCCAGCAATCGAAAGTGAAGCCAGGGACGACCGTCTGTTAACATCAGGAAGGATCGTGATAAAAGCAAATCAGCAGCAGACAGCCGATGTTTGGATTTACTTCAGCCCTACAGCTCAAAACACACGCCTGTGGCAAATAAGATGGCCACTGGAAAATACAGCTGTCTATTTTTCAAAGGAGAATAGCTTAACAATATTGACGTGAGGGGGCTCAGAATGGGCTAAACTATTAGACTATTGCCACAAATCAAAAGATCCTGCACACTGTGCATAGGCATGCTACACACAGTGGCAGTATTGTTGGATACAAAGAGGAATGCAAGGGAAATTACCTAACAACCGCAAGGCTGCCTGAAGCCAACACCAGAGCCCTGCCATAATAATAATTATGCATTATTGCAAAATCTTTCTGTTTTACTCCACGTGGGAAATGGCAATGGCCAAGTACAATGTTTACTACCCTAAAATAATATAAAGCAATACCATAAACCTCATAGGTGTCATTCAGAGTTCAGCTGCTGTTCTGATAGGGAAAACAGGCTGAAGTGTACCTGTTACAAACCCCTGAGGGGCTTTCAGTTGATGAGGTGTTCTGCTTTGCTCAGCCATGAAACTGGTAAGCCTCATCTCAGAACATGACAGGCTGCATCTTACTGCATATGAACATATTTCAGTTGTAAGGAGACGATTTTGGAGATCAGAGGTTTTGAACTCTATCGGAAGGGTTGGTGATATTTCAGGTCAGTTTGATGTTTTTTTCACAGCATTAACTGGGATCATTTCAATTATCTGTTTTTTATCTCTTTTTTTTGTGAGTAATGCAGTTATATTGATATAGAACACACCTGAGTTTATTATCTTGTGTCATCTGTCCACTAACAAATTAATGAATACTGGGAGTTTAATCAGAAAATGAGAGAGGGAGGCATCTCTTCTGGACACCGGCCTGTAATACGTTGACTGCGTTTTACAGATTTGAAGAGTCATTTTAATTAGCCTGCAATTAATTTCATATCCTAGCTGTAGAGAAGTTCACACGCACGACATGCTTTCACACCCACAAGTACATTTAGACACACAAATATGCACAACCACCCCCACAAACAAGCCAAGTATGTCTAAGCTTGTTTTTGTTGCTGTGGTTGACTTTCAAGTGTTTTTTTCTGCCTATCAAGTATTTTCTTCAATCTGTAAACTAGCGCTGAACAAACTTTGAAACAAAACTTTAAAAACAACATTGCTGTTTTGTAGGTTCAGCTGTCATTTTCTAAGGTATTCTCATGGTGTATGAGTCTCTTACGATCATTGTCAACGTTTTTTTCTCCTTTTAGGATGCTAAAACACAGTTAGATTGAGAACTGATTTTCTCAATGACTGATGTTGTTTCTTGCAACAAACAGACACAAAATGCAGTATTTAATTTTTTCTCTTTTGTAAAAGAATTCAGCTTAGGTTGGTGTCGAAACAGATAAATTGTCCCATCTAGTGGTGAATTGGGAAACTAAATGATTCATGATCAAAGAGTCCAGTCTGCCGTCTGAGAAAAAGGTTTTTTCTTAATGAAATGCTTTGTATTACAGCACAACAGTTGTTTAAAGGGGTCACAGACCAGTGATCAAGCTTGTGTAACTGCCTAAATAATGTTTGGCCAAAACAACTTGTCAAAGCTGATTTCAGGCTCTCTCATCAGAAACACCTTGAGGATCATTACATGACAATCATTTTGTCTTCTAACACTGACTATTGTTGAAGAAAATCATCATATAACTTAGGATTGAACTGAACACATTTGGATTCACAAGTAAACAGTTTATATAACTTGTTATGTTGAACACACTGGGTAAGTTTTGACTATAAAAGTAATCTGTGAAAAGTAATACGTCGGATTTGTCGGATATGCTGAACTTGTTGATGTTGGCGTGTATACATTAATTAAAACACTTCCCGCTGGGTTGCAACTTCAATTCTCCGTCTCTTCTCGTCATTTTGCCACAACACTATTCCTCACCATCTTTTCTACTTACTCCACCTGTTTACTGCACCATAACACCTAACCTTTATTTTGCCATGTCATATCACCCAAACAGCTTTTGACAGATTTACAAAGTCTGCATGCTGAGTCACTTCAGGTCTGCACACTCTGACACTTTTGTACCTCAGGAATTGTGTCAGTGTCCTCCAAGTCTCATAACTTATTCAGGTCATCAGAACAACCTCAGGATATACTCCACATTTTACTTCACAGCAACAAATTTACTGCATAGAAAAATGCTACGGATGTTTGAATATATTGAGTGATGTGTTTGGTCATACATATGGTCATAAAATATGTCTCACATTCCCGGCACTGCAGAATTCACTGCAGAACTGTGTGCGCTGTAAGGTGTCAAAAGATTGTGGTGTAGCTGTTGTTTTTTTCTGCACCAGTGACACCATCTGCTCCTCATTGTCCTGGTTATTTATCATAGTAATGCAGAAAACAGGTCAATACCAGTAATCCAGATGTTGGCTTCCCATGCTATTATGCAAGCGTTTAATTCCAGGTTTCAGAAAAGAGCCTTTGTCATTGAAAGGAGTAAAGGTGAGTTCAAAAACTGAATATGATGCAAAGGTTATCTGGTATGTATCACCAACATCTACAGACATACACATAATATGCATGTATACATGGTAACGCTTGTGAATACACATACAGAGTGCACACTGTAGCTCTAAATCAAGGTCATGTGAAATGTTCCAGAAAACACACCTGTGTGTTCTGTCAGACACTTAGTTGCTCTGACCCTCACTGCCATTGGTCCGTCTTCATCCCCGTAGGCCATGACAAACCAATAGGAGTGTTTGTTGCCACATTCGGCCTGGGTGTTGCCTGTGGTGAAAAGTTTAAAAGAGAGTGTTGGTCCAGCTGTGCCTCAGCAGAAGCATCAATCAACATGATCCCCATTGTGCTGGCCTCTGTGCTCATTGCTAGCGGTAAGAACATCTGGTATTCCCTAATTCTGTCTGTAATTGTTTCTGTATGGTTGCAAGTTTGTGTGAGTGAGTGTGCGAGCCTATTACCACACAGGAAGCTAGCAAAGTTTATTGAAATTATGAAGTTGTGCCTAATGTAAGAATCAAAAGTAATTTCAATGTTCTCTTACGTCCTGAACACTCTCTATCTCATCATACATCACACTCATGCCTATGTCCTCCTCGTCCAGCCCTTGGGTGTGGCACCCCACCCATCGAGCCCCTGACTTCCCGTGTGGTCAATGGAGTAGATGCCAAGCCCCACAGCTGGCCCTGGCAGGTATGCTAATATCTACACATCTGTCAATGTTTTTAGATTCACCGGCAAACGTTTTGGTTCGGTATCTGGTTATTAGATTCCAGACCCAGGAATGTTTGCATTTAAATGTTGCTTTTGAATTGAAGTCAGCAAACTATGCCCCCCCCCCCCCCCCCATCTATACATCCGCAACCTGCCTCTCACTGTATCCTTTATGTTGTCCTGTTTCGTGTCCAGATCTCTCTGCAGTATGAGAGGGACGGTGTGTGGAGGCACACATGTGGGGGATCTCTGATTGCTGCCAACTGGGTCATGACTGCTGCTCACTGCATCAAGTATGAAAGGCAGAGGGACACAGAAATATAAAAACAAAAACGCCAATGCTGACCACTACAAGTCACATACTCACAGATCTTATGTTAAATGCTGTACTCATTCTGCTCTTATTAACCCTACTTAACCCTGATTGAAATGAGGATCAGACAAGTCATGAACTACAAAAGTTGTTCTCTCCCCCCAGCAACAAGCTCTCCTACAGGGTGTTCGTGGGCAAATACAACCTGGTGGAGGAAGAGACTGGCTCCAAGGCCATCCTGCCTGAGAAGATTATTGTCCATGAGAAATGGAACCAGATCTTTGTGGCCTTCGGGTAAGACAAGCACCACCGTACAGTGTGCAAAGCGCAGTCTGAGTACCTGAGTGCACTGCCGCAACGTGCAGTAAATCATAATCTCGTCTATTATGTGTTGAGGTGACAAAGTGGGCTGAGGCTGAAATTCCATTTATTCACTTTGTTCCAGCGCATTCCTTTGACACAAGTTCTCCACCTTCATGCATCTCATATTTCTCCACAGGCAATAAAAAGTGTAAGAAAACATGAATAAGAGTGGCCCACTTTAACCATAGATAGTACTGCACTCAAGTATGCAGCTGGACGTTTTCCACAGTGGGAAATTAGAGAAATTAAATTAGCCATTGAGGTGATTCATTTGAATGTACAATACAGAAATGATAACTCTTTTCCTCTTTCTGTCTTTCTTGCAGAAATGATATTGCCCTGATCAAGCTGTCAGAGTCTGTGACTTTGAGCGACCAGGTGCAGCTGGCATGTATCCCTGCTGCTGGCACTGTGCTGTCCAACCTCTACCCCTGCTACATCACCGGATGGGGCAGGCTCTCCAGTAAGTCACTGTTTGTGGAAGGCTGGGCTGTGTTTAGTGAGCGTGATCTTGGTTACCCGTGGAAACCTCCAAAGTTGGGATGAAAATCACATGCCTGAGATTTTGGATGAAACTTTTCTGGGGGTAGGATTACTCTTAAATTGAAAATTTGGGTCGGGCTGTGAATTTTGCGCTGGGGGAAATGTTGTATAGCAGATTTGAAAGATGGCGAGTGAATCTGGATGATGGTACAGTAATAGACTCTGCTTGTGTGTTTTAGCCGGAGGCCCCATAGCTGATAATCTGCAGCAGGCTTTGATGCCTGTGGCTGACCATGCTACCTGCTCTAAGCCTGACTGGTGGTATATTGCTGTCAGGACTACCATGGTGTGTGCCGGTGGCGATGGAATCGTGGCTGGATGCAATGTAAGTGTGTGTGTGTTTGCGTGTGCGTGTGTGCGTGTGTGTGTGTGTGTGTGTGTGTGTGAAGCAATTTTGAATTGGAATGCAATGAGTGCGTTCAAATAAAAATGTCCAAGGAATCATAGGGAAAGATTACACTCAAGTGTTGTCTAGCTGCCAAGGAATGTGACAAATGTTTCTTGTGTCCCCATTTTACTCGTTGAAACAATGATTCTGATTGTGATTCTCATAGTCCCCCAGCAGCTACACCAAATGCATATAACATAAGTCCTCCTCTCTCTCTCTCTCTCTCTCTCTCTCTCTCTCTCTCTCTCTCTCTCTGTCCAGGGTGACTCTGGTGGCCCTCTGAACTGTAAGAACACAGAGGGATCCTGGGAAGTCCATGGAATTGCCAGCTTTGTCTTTGGCCTTGGCTGCAACTATGAAAAGAAACCCACTGTCTTCACCAGAGTGTCAGCTTTCAACGACTGGATCGACCAGGTAAGAGGGACACACAAATGGATTTTAATTATTTTGTAGAGAAGCATATCCACTTGGCATACAGCAAAGGCATGTTTCCTTGTTCCAATTTGACTCTAATGAATGAATATTTGTGTTTCAGGTTATGATGAACAACTAAAAAATGAGGAAGTGGCAATAAAAGATACCCAGCAATCTGTATTTTTCTTGGATGTGTTTGGATACCCACCAGCTTTAGCAGACTCTCAGATCTGATAAACCCCCATAGCGAATGAATCCTAAACGTTATTAAGCCACATTTACTGAAACTGTGTCATATGTGGCTGGCAAGAAAAGGAAACAATGTCAACAAATATCCAGCAGGTGTCCTCATACACTTATCATAGGAAATTGGTTCTGACAGCTTTTCAAATCGGGATACGGTGCAGAATAGCCAATGTTTCTGGCTGCAAATGCAGCACCAATAAACGTGATACACTGTGAATAGCTTGCATAAAACAAGCAGGTGATTCAAACAAAATTGCCACAACATGTCAAATAGCACCAAGTTGCATATTGGATTATGAGAGTAAACGGTGTGCGCTGTTGCGAAATAGGCACTTCATATGAAATATGAATCTAATATCCCAGCTGGAACCTGACCTGGTTTGTCCCTGTGCCCTCTCAACGGGAGGGCTTTATGAAAGCCATTCTACTGGGGAATCTATCTTTCCTCATGATAATATCGCTCTGAAAAGAACTACGTTAGAATGGAAAAGTTTCGATTTTTTTCTCTCGCTGTGATGAGATGAGGATGAGAGAATAGAGGGGAAATTAAGAAAGAAATTAAAGGTCTCTCTCTGCTTTCTTTTTTGTAATCTCACTCTTTTTTTCTTTCCATCACATTTGTAAGATTCTCACACAGACTGATCAGTTTTCACAGGGTAATGGAGGTGTGTAAGTGTCCTCAATGACATGTGAGGCAGTGATCAGACATGACACGCCCTGTGCAAGAGTAATAATTACTGTGTGTGTTTGTGTGTGTGTGTGTGTGTGTGTGTGTGTGTGTGTGTGTGTGTGTGTGTGTGTGTTAAGAGCAGACAGAGGGAGACACGGAGTTTTCATCGTGTGTCTGTGATTCTCTCAGGCTATATGTGAGTGCATTTCTCTGATATGATGAATCACTCTTCTGAAGCATCGGTCTCTGGAGTATCCGTCTGTGATCAGTGATAACTATCCCATCTAAACTCCCATGAATGCTACAGCACAAGTGCAGCTCCCTGACTAATTCAGTCTGATTTGGATGGAAATTAAGGTATCCACGGATATTGCCTGTCTCCATTTGAAATGCATCTCGAAAAAAGAAGCCGATACCGTTTTGACAAGCACTTTGCATTGTTACAGTGCACAGTACTGATGGTGGAGCACTGCATTCATATGTAATGATTAAATACTGAGTGCAGTAATTCATCCAAATTAAATAAAATAACAATGCAAAAAATATTAAATAGAACTTTAAATATGTTTGACTATGTCATGATATCATCCCGTTCATGGTTTTAATTAGTTTTGTTTAGTTACATATATAAAGCTACTATCATCTGGCACTTAACATTGTCAGTCACTACATTCATATTTAATTTAAACATTGTACTTCTTAAAGTATTGTTAGTATGTGCACCAGTACAGCACTTTAACTAAACTGATGATCTCTGGATCTGTTCCCCTGCAAAAAGTTTTTCTGAAGCCAGTGGTGAGGGGGGAAATGAGGCCTCAAAAGAAGGCTTTGTCTCTTCCTGAACTTTTTAGGTCATGGTGCCCCACACTCATCACACACACACACACACACACACACACACACACACACACACACACACAGACAAAGGAAGGGAGACAGAGAGAGAGCCCAGCAGAATCCCCCAGGGGCACCCTGTTACTGTGCTGAATACCAATAAAGAAAAGAGGAGGCAACAAGTTCTGAGTTTGTGCAGCTGCTTTTCAAGTTCGTGCAACTTGTTTCAAGTGAACTAAGCAGTGAAGAGGGTGCGTGTCATTCACTGCAGCTCTGCCTGTGTTCAGGCCAAAATACTCTGTTCTATAGTTTGAAAATAGGTCCTTCTGCACAATAAGAATCACAATACGAGTGCACCCTGCCTCTCTTTTTTCCTTGCTTTCATTTTCTTCTTCTTTGTTTTTCCAGGTTTTTTTTGCATTATGTTACATCTCTTTTACTTTGCATGCACTGACTGGTTGGGTTGTTGCAATGACCTTTTGTGTAAACGTGTTGACCGTGTGTTCTCCACAGAGGTGTGAGAGGAAAAGCCCTTGATGGGATGTTCCAAGAGCACCTTTGTATAAATAGCTCAGTAGTAAAAGACTCGGAGAGGGAGAGAGGGAGAGAGAGAGGGATAGATGGAGGAGGGGGGAGGGACTTGGGGATGATGAGCAGCTACACTGACACCAGCATCTCCGCTCAGCAGTCACTGAGAACCGGTCAGGACTCCGCCAGCTTGACTGCACTAACGGTCCGGTGCGGTACAGCCAGTTCGACAAACGGTCAGGCAGAGTTGGGTGATGTACTTTGAAGAAAAAGTTCCCGCCTTACAAACAATTAGTTGAAGATCCGTGTCCATTTTGAACATTTTATATGGACGCGTTTGGCAGCTGAGGCGTGCGTGGAGGAGAGGACATAAAAAAGTAGCTACAAACACATGGACACCGGACACCAGAGGGAAGGACTGGGCAGGCTGGTGAGATGTTTATCTGCTTAAAGTGATACTGCAAGCAGGCTACAAACAACAAGCAAAATATTGAAATATAAACGAATGACATTTTATCTTCAGTCCACACAAAAGTATTTTTCAAAATGTTTTTGAAAATGAAATCGTTGGATGTTTTCTGTAATAGAGTAACAACAGTAGTGCATTAATTGCCTTCCTAAAGTTCTGCCTAAACATTCTTGAAAGTATTTCAAAATGATATGCAATATAATACTTGCGTAAAATATCCACAATCAAAACAGTAATAGACCACTATAGTCTGTCCCCTTTAAGAACAACCAATAATTAAATGTCTGATTATGACCTTGTCTACAAATCAACAACTAGTTGGCTTTACTTTTTGTATGTTATAAATAGTGTCACTCTCAGCACTAAACAGTGTTTATCCCCCCGACTTCATAGTTGTAGGCCATGCAGCTGGTGCTCTCTAATGAGCTGGGGAGGAAGGGAGCCAGTTCAGTCACATGAGACGGAGGTCACTCACTCTCATAGTCCACTGCAAGCTGATGCATTATGCACAAACATTGGCCTGTTTTCCATGTGGTCACTGCAAGCAAAAGTGTGATTGCCCGTGTGCAGAACCAATTTGGCCACCTCTGTGGGAAGCAGCCTTTGATGCATGTAGACTATATTTGCATGCATTTAAATGAGATGTTTGCATTTGTACACAAAAGGCCTTTATGTCAATCAATGGCACCATTCACACACACACACACACACACACACATGCATCCACAAGCATACACTCTGTGCTGTATTTTGCTGTTACATGACACCAGCCTAAAGCTTAACTATTTCCTGCTACAGCCACAGAGCTCAGAGCCATTAGGCAGCAGATAGACTGTCTGTGGATTGATTGTGGCATCAGGAAGTGCTGTTGTGTGGATGTGGGTTTTTGTTTTTGTGTGTGGCGGGCCAGTCATGCGCTGATCTTTGAAAGTTTGAATCTACCAAAACAAACATTCCATCAATCCATTTTCTGAAACTTATTCAAACTAAATTTGAAGTTACTGACACATTATTTTACTATATGTGTGCGATTGGGTCTCCAATCCTCTTTTGGAGTTACAGTATATTAGCATCCGAACACATTTGCTCTGCTCCAGTGTGGCCACCAGCTAAAACAGAGCTATCTTGTATGCAGAGGAAATTTATTTATCTTGCAAATGAAAACAAATGATCCTTGTAGTCATTAAAACATGAACCACGATCATGTACTTTGGGAAGTACATGTTATGAAATATAATTGGTGATAATGAATAACTGCTGCGACTGCTGTGTTTTCTTCTTATACGCACCACTGATTGTCTGAAATCAATATGAGCATGCAAACATCCCTCATTGCTCACACTAATTCCTCTAACACACACACACACGCACACACACACAGACTCTGTCACATCTCTCTGTCATCTCATACACATTCCTCACTTTTGCTCTAATTGAAATTGTAAACTTGATACGCTACATTTCGTGTCACCTGACTTCTGCGAAAAGGTTCCTCAGGATGTTTTGGAAATATTCTGCAAAGCAGTGAGGGCAGTTTTATTGAGAGTAATCCCAGTTAGAGATTATGTGGGTTCATTCCCTACAGTGATGCCCCCGGCATCCTGAGAGGCACCCATCTGGTTCAAACAGAAACCAACTTCTTGCATTGGAGAGCAGTTTAAATGCATCACTGACACCTACTCTGACTTGGTGCTATCCATCTTTATTTGGCTTGGTCATAAAATGCCTATAAAGGGAAGGATAACTTTGAAATGAGTTCTCAACAGCAAACTTGGACTGTTGCAGTATTGCCCTCAGTTGGAGAGAGGAGGAAATATGTGGTATCATTAGAAATGCATTAGAGGGAAGGGAGGGAGATATAGAAGCAAGGAAATGAGCTTGAGTTTTTATCTCTTAAACTCTGAGAGGTAAAAATATTCACACTCTCCAGCTTATGCTTGTCAGTCTCTCTTTCTTTTTGTCTTTCTCTCTCTCTCTCT
>NW_022280039.1:2446880-2472007 GCF_004355925.1 Anarrhichthys ocellatus
CACACACACACACACACACACACACACACACACACACACACACACACCAGCACACCTCAGTGACCCATTTAATATCAGCCACAAAACTGGCAACTATATTCCCACATGTTCCTTCTGAAAACACATTACTGCTGAAACGCATTCAAAATAATTCAGTGAGGTAAAGTGCTTACTGGCACCTTCTTTATCAGTTTAATAACTTCATCACTCTCCGCCTGTGTAAAGGAAACGAGTCTAAAAAAGGATGTTTCAACACAGCACTGCAGCCGAAAGGCACTTTCTTGTCCTGTAATACTCTCCTATCATCCACAGATTATTATACACAACAAATGAATTATTTTCTGCACCTGCCTGACAATTTTCTCATACATTACAAGTACCGAGATAATATAATGCTATGCATTGTGCAGCTTTATTAGACACGCTCATAATGCACTTATTGCCTCTCAAAAAATCTTGAGAATAAAACCCTTGTGCAACGAAAAGCACGGGAATAGGCAAGTTATTCCATATGAATAGTGTCTGAAGGGATAAAGCCACTTTGTCCTGGTGACTACCCTGTCAGGGAGAAAGTAATCTTTACTGAGCTGACCTCATAGCAGACTCAGCTGGCCCACGTGACAGGCAGGTTAACTGTTGCCAAGAATGCTAACCTGTGTGTGCTGGGAAAAAAACTCATGCGATGCATTTTCTTTCTGCTTCCAGGGAGAATCTGTGGACTTGTGGACCTGGCACCAGTTGTAGACCTCAGACCCATCTCTGAAGTGGGATGTGTCCTTAATGGGTCTGGAGGCGGCAGTCCAGTCGACCATGGAGCATGATCTGATGATGGGCCTGTCTGTGTGGGCCATCATAGCTATCGTTTGTAACTCTGTGGTGGGCGTCCTCATCCTCATCCTCTTCGTCATCCTCTACAAGGCCTGCAAGGTGCCTTCACACCAAGTGCCAGGTTTCACAGCAGTGCCGGAGAAGAGGAAGAAGATGCCTGAACAGAAATACCTGCTGACTGCAGCCTGAGCATGAAGGACATAGACTTGAAATGTAAATATTATTCAACTTTGTCCATCTCGTAGAGACCAAAAGTTGAGTTACAGAGTGTTAGGAGACTAGCTGGACTAGCAACTTTAAGTGCTCTTCTACATTTTGTTTGGCTTCAACTACTCATCACTTATACTCATATGTACTACTCGTTATTTTCATTCATTAACTCCTTGTGTTTTACATGAACATACATGTTCACATTTCTCCATCAGCCTCTCATCACGCCATTCGGTGGAGCTCAGAGTGAGCTAACTGCAATAAGAGTTGTGGCAAGGCCAACAACAACATACAAGCGCGCCCAATCCTCTTATCTCTGCTGCGCGTCGCAGGGACTGTCCATCTGTCAGTTTGCTTTGCTCTCCGCAGGCAGACCATGAGCTCCTCCTCTACTTCAGCCATCTTCATCCCTCCATATCACACAACGGAGAGGATGTGGAGGAGAGACTGCAAAGACACAATGGATTGTATGGGGATACTTTGGGTCGATGGGGTTGGTTGAGCGTGACAATAACATGTTAGAGGTAAAGAGAAGAAGTACAAGTAGCTCACGAGCAGCTTCGTGTTTGCCAGCTGCATCCCTAATAACGGCAACGACAGAGCTGCCAAAACCAAAAGCCTGAAAGTCAGGATGGAGAGAGATGCAGCTGGAGAAAGTGTGTGAGAGTCACAACAGGGCAGAGAGGCAGACAGACGGAGAAAAAAGGACAGTTTTTTTATGGGAATCATAAAGTTCAAGTAAAGAATCGAAGAGGGGATGCTTTGATGTGTTGTTTACCGAGAGGGAGCTCGAGGCCCCTGTTTGATAGTCTCCCTATTTGACACACAAGCTTTCACCGATCCAACTCCCATGGGATTTGCAGCAGCAAAAATGTTACTTGTGTCCCAGACTGCCTCTCTTTCATTTTATGATCTCCCAAAGACTGAATAAGATATTTATTTACAGCGTTCACCAGAAATGACACTTACTGAACACTCACGGTCTCATACGAGTGACTTTTGTATTTATTGGAGTGAATGTACTGCAGCTAACACACTAACTGCGTGATGTCAATATTCTCTAAAGGATGGAAGAGAGACAATGTGACAAGGCAGTCATACATGTATCTCTGCATCATCAGAATAAAGAGAGCTGTATACCTCTATATGTTTTTGTCTTGACTAGTAGATCCAATGTTTATTAATGAAAGGGCTCTTTACGGAGATCAGGGTTTTTTTGTGTTCGAGAAACAAAAATCTAATCTCAGGTATAAGTTAGCTTGCTAAAATAATAATATGCTGATTTGATTGTCTGTGCAGCACTTTCTGTTCCATTACATGATATATTTCTGTGCAGATTACATGGAGCCCTAATGATGAACAGTAATTTGTACTGAAATGACTCGTTTGGTATTTGATAAATCATTTAAATCACAATTGAGTTGTGGCTTCTTGTGTGAACTTTTACCTTCATAAAAATGTATTTTGAATTTAACTTGGATTTTTTTTAACTCTGAGAAAAAACAGAACTTTGATCAATCAAAGACTAATGAACAAAATAACCCCTCAAAAACCCTTTGGTAGTTGTCGTAGAGCTCTATGCCTTGTGGTATGGATGAGAGTTCATCTTTAACTGACACAATAAAATCATTTACTGTTTATAATTAATGTGGTCCACAATCAATGCTTCTAGGCCACCTTTGTGTGTATTAGCATTAATAGCCCTCCAAATTTGGGAAACAAAAACAGAGCTAGAATACAAATAATAATTGACTTCAGCTTCCTGCACTGGAGTTATCATTGACGAACATATTGACCTCAACAGTGACCCACATCCTGTTGTTGGTCAACTACACCCATGTGATCCTTCTCTTAACCACGATCCAGCATTATTATAACAGAGGGAACTTCTGAGTGTTAACCGATAACCAGCAACTGGATTATACAAAGTTTAATTCATTTCAGTCATTATTTATCTCTGTCTATTTTCAGCACACACAGTACTTTGTTACAAGTACTTACAGTCAGTGCAATATTTAGGAACGTAAGTATTTGCATTTCATGCACAACTTTGTACTTTTACTGAATTACATTTCAGAGGAATTAGGTTGACAGCTATGTATCCCCTACACTGCGGTAGATTCAACTATAGCATATAAAATGAATAAGAGTCGTGTACATTTAAAAAAATGCATCAATAATCATTTGTTGTAATAATGATTATACAGAAGATGGGACCATTCTGCGTGCATAGTGTGTACTTTTACTTTTGATACTTTAAGTGTAATTTGCTCATAGTAAATACTAATACTTAAATAATTTAAATGCAGAATGCTCACTTGAAATTATATATTTGTAATTCAGGGTCATTTTATATATGGAGCATCTGAAAACCTTTTTTTATCACTTAATAAAGGAAGGAGATTTGTTTTTTACTGATTCAATTTATTTTAGGTTCCCATGGGTGAACTACTAAGATAACATGTGATGAAGAACAGTGTAATGTTATTTGTTTATTTGCATGTATATATGTGTGTAAAACAGTGGTTTACAGCAACTATGAGACAGATGGTTGGGCCCTTTGGTTGGCTTTTGATTTGAAGCTGATCATCTGAAAGTCTAGTGTTTATCTGCTGGTGTTTATCTGCTTCCCTTCTATTGATCTGCCTTCCAGTTCCTTTCTCTCTCTTTGGCTCTCTTTCCTCTCACTTGTTTCTCTGTTCCCATCTAACCAAACTGGTGCCAGACCCTTGTAGGCTGCCCAGCGCAGATCCAGTGATCTACTCCACAGTGGGTTGAACGTTAAGGTCAGCATGTTCTGACACACACTGTTTTTGAACTACTGCACTCCTCCCCTACCTTGTTTTTCAAATCAGATCTTCTACTCAAGAAAGGAGTTCATAAATTGATCATGTGTGATACCAGTGAGAGAAAACAATTGAATAAACATCCATCTTGTCATCCATCTGTTCTCCTGCCCATCACACTTCCATTGATCCCTCCACCGCAGGTTTAGTGCTCAGACGTGGGGAATGAACTCTGCATCAGTCACTCCATCCCTCAATTTCTGGGAATGCATTACACAGCACAAAAGCAATATCCCAGATTTTCCAATGTCAGTTGAGAAGGAAGAGTGACACTGACCTCAGCGTGGTGTTATAGAATGATCAGGACAACTTACTAATACACAAATGAGTGGCCAGTAATCTGCAGCTCCATCTGCACAGCTGGAGGGGTTGCGTAACCCACATCAGCAAAGACTGAGTCATGGGCAGTATTTGTGTGTGTGTGTGTGTGTGTGTGTGTGTGTGTGTGTGTGTGTGTGTGTGTGTGTGTGTGTGTGTGTGTGTGTGTGGTATAACGTAATTACCAAGGGATCAAATGTTAGTCTCTGTTTTGGACACCGCATGCCATAAAAATAGTGTGAGTGTTTTTTTTTACTATTTACAATCTTATGTAATCTAAAATTTAATTTAGTGGCTCCAAATAAAACATTGTGTGTGTGTGTGTGTGTGTGTGTGGGTGTGTGTGTGTGTGTGTATGTGGAGACAGAGAGTGAATCACACATAACTGTTGCTTTGAGGCTGTATGGTTGAATATGATATTAACTATTATGCTCAAGAGCAATGCAAAAATGTGCAGGGATGGCTAAAAGTGTCCTGGTATCTTACTGTTCTGGCATATGAATAATTAATGAGAACATTCTAATCATACTTAATAAGATCTTCATAGCTGGACTCCTGTGGAGTCATGAACACTAATCACAATTACATTCACATAGACTTACAGTCATTTAATCGATGTTGACAACAAAGCAGCTCTGATATCGAAATCATTATTATCCAGTAATTGAAATAATATGAATGTTTATTCTGTCAACAGAGGTTAAATCATGCATGAAAGCTGGAATAATGGCTGTGATAGGAAAAGCATGAGCAGCATGCATGACATGGTGGGGGGAAGGAAACATTGTGAGTGTGCATGAGATGACTAACAGGAGAGTGAGAAAATTAAAGAAAGTGAATGTATTATTATCGATTTTTCACATACTTGTAGTGTCTCACAAAAGAACAGCGTCTCACCTTTCCCAAAGTGCAACAAACTGACCACCAAATAGTAAAATCGAATTCTTTTGCATGATCAGAAATGTGGACCTCAAACTGTTTGCATTTAGACTAAAATATGACGACCTACTTGACCCTCCACACACCTCATTGTCATTCATCCTCCGTCCATCTTGAGTACCTCCTCTCCTGCAGAATGAGACTGCCACCTGCTGGTTAAACGTTTAATGTGTGCTGCCTCGAGCTGTAACCACCTGCTGTTGGGTGCAGCAGTGGCTGATTGCTGCCAAGACCCCGTCTCCATTATTGTGCAGCAGAGCATGCTACTGCTGCTCTCTGCTGGCATCTCCAGGTAAGGACAATGTGCAATCAGATGTGTCAGGGATTTTCAATGCGAACGAGTCACAACGTTCCGGATGTTCTGCTTGTGGGCCAGAGGTTATGTTATTTTCCCCATTATGTATAATTCATGTGTCCATGGTGGTCTTTTTTCTTTTTGATTCAATGTTTGTATATGATTGGAGCAAACTGTTCAGAGGGCAATTGTTACCAACCCTAAAGGGACACAGAGGGAATAGACAGAATAATGCAATAGTCCTGGAATAAATCATATTTTTGTGAAGTTAATAATATTTATTTGTTGTTGTTTTTTAATCTACACCTCCATAGAGGTGCCAAATCATCTCTGTGGTTATTTTCCAGGCAGTACTTGCTGCGGGTCAGTGGTGGAAGCACTATTACCACAGTGTATAAATACACTGTCAGAAAACATTTCATTAAAGATAATATATTGTACTTGATAATACACAGTGTATTATTAAGTACAATATATTTGATTGTACAAAATGTGCTCGAGTTAATGTCCTCGGCATGTCTTCGGCTACTGTTCATAGCAGTAACTGTTCGTTGCTGAGTGATGAGGCAGAAAGCTGTCATGGCTGTGCTGCAGTTTCTAGAATGGTGACAGAGGTTGATCAATGTTATTTCAACTCAGTGATTCTAATTGTTTAGAAGGAAACCAAAGATATTTAAACTTATTAATATACTATAATTTAGAATAAATTGAAGATTACACAACAGTAATTTGACCTATATTCACTATCACAGACCACAGGTTATGAATCAATTCCTGAGGTTTTCCATTAGACATATGTTTTGTCTCTGGCGCTCCAATTAATTGCTTCCAAGCTGTTCATTTAATTGAGTAATTTCTTCCGTTTTAATTTAAATCCCTGAATGAAGCCGATTGTTAATTGACTTTCCGAATGATGGGTTGGTTGTTAAGCTGTCTCCCTCTGATCTTTCTAGTATTTTTGTCATAAATAAATGTCTTGAGTGAATTCAACTGGAGTATAAACACTGCATTTCAAGACTGACAGAACAGAGACTCCTTTTAAAGATTTATTTAGTTTTTGAGGATTAAACAAATGTAAATTTTAAATCCTCTGATCCTCTCACTACATTTATTCACTTAATTTCAATTTTAGATTTAGACTTAGGCTTATCTATTACTCCAGACGTGCAAAAGAGAAAGAAACAAAAAGAAAAAAAATAGGAGAAACAAAAAGAATAAGTTGACTTGCATAGCCATACCATATTATAGTGATTCTCTCACATCATATCTTCAAATTACAAATCACTGACATTAATCTATTACCACGGTGGAAGGAGTATAGACCTTTTATTTAAAAGATGCAATGCCAAAGGGGGAATACTCTGTTGTAAGCAATAATTGAAGGTGGGTTTTTGGATCTCACTTCCCAGAGTGCAGTACTTGAAACTGTTCCTGTGTCGCCACCAACACTTGTTTGTAATAATGCAAATGCCAATGGGCTTTAGGCTCCATCACCGTTGTGTTACCTCATTTGGCGATAGTCGGTAAAAAAAAGATATATTATTTAGATAGATATAACCAGATGTTTTTGTTTCAAACATTCAAATAAATAA
Source organism: Anarrhichthys ocellatus (assembly GCF_004355925.1). Classification (NCBI taxonomy): domain Eukaryota; kingdom Metazoa; phylum Chordata; class Actinopteri; order Perciformes; family Anarhichadidae; genus Anarrhichthys; species Anarrhichthys ocellatus. The sequence continues at coordinate 2,453,909 of NW_022280039.1, forward strand.
ACTAACATTATCAACAGAATGTGAAGAGGTTACAGTCTATGTATTGTGTCCCAGAGATATACTATATTGAAATGAGCATGCTATTACCACTTGTACCTCGAGGGGCAATAGTGAATCACCGAAGCGTCAGTTTGACTCAGTCCAGAAAATGAAGTCGTAGAACTGCACCTAGGGCTTGACAAAAGCATTTGACTTGAATATTTAAAAATATTTCCATTTACTGAGCAAACTCTTTGATGTGATTCATAGCCACACGTATTATATTCTGTATTCAATGTATTATTTTTGCTTTAGCTCAGAGGCACAGACAGAGGTCTAACTTTGCATCAGTGAGTGTTCTATCCCAACAAATAAGCTCATTGGTTCAAATTGAAATAATTGATTGCTATTAGTGTAAAACAACAAGTCCCGCCTATTTTACCCAAACTAAGACGACGGGTCCTCGTGTATATGGGTGATACCTGGTGTGACATATGACCTTTTGCAGACGCCAGTGGAACAAAGTGAGAGAGCAGCAGAGACACTGAAACTAAGGGGTGACAATACATATTACTTGAAACTTGTACTTAATGTAAAAACTATTCGAGCAAGTAAGGGTTCCGTCAACCATTGAAGGGCCCATGAGAACTCCGGATTTTATTTTTTCCGGTGAGTTACGAACATCAAAGCACCTGTTGCAAACGGTGCGTTAGCCAAATTGTATCAAATGGTGAATGGAAATATTGTTCTGTAATATGAGTTCGCGCGTCTGTGTTATTTGCTTTGTGAACAGAAGGGAATTACTTATAGCTGAACTTCATGGGCTATAAAACGAGCTTGACTTTGTACAATACTGTGCTGCTGTTGTGCTGTAAGCGCAAGGAGTCAGTATTGTGACAAGGAAATATATGTTCACATCGTATTTCTTAACATTATTCAAATGTAGTGGACATTAAATGATTAAACTAAGTGGTTTTCATAATCTACAATTGAAAGCGTTTCACAATTTAATACAAATGTAATAGTTACATTAACACTTAGCAATTAAGTGGTCCATGATAACAGTGAATTAACATTTCATAGATTAATATAGTGCAAGAAATACCCCACATTCATTAGTTAAGCATTGAAAAGTTGTATGTTTATTGACAAAATGAAATGTATTTAATTGAATTATAGTCGTGTTGTGTTATACAGGCTTGGTCTTCAAATACCCTTGGATTCTGGATCTGGATTTGATTCTCTCCCTGACAAGGGGTATAGCGATCTACCCATGCGGGCACCTGGATAAAAGAGTGATTTCAATCCTGCAGCGTAGAACTCAGGGGAAAGCCCTCAAAGAAAGATTGAACTAACAGTTGGGGGGGCGGGGGAGCCACAAGAGAATGAGAATCAGGACTTACTGGAGCAGACTGTTGAACAACTGCTGCACTAAAATGAGAGGTTTTCTAAAGGGAATCTGGTGCTCAGAAACACAGCTGCTTTCATCCACAGGAACTGACAAAATCAACACAAAATGAAAGCTGCACCCAGTTCAAAAGACATTTCAAGAGAGAATAAGATTACATTTTGATATTTGAAAAAAAAAACTGCTAAATGTGTCTATACAATGATTTTGCTTTAAATTTGAGGTTTTAGGTGTTCTGTGTGAAATTTCCCCAGAGGTTCGATGAAATATCTTAATACAGTATCATTTATTTAATTACATTTTGTGTCATTAATAAGAATATGCAAAGTACTAGCCTAACTTCAACTGATGTCATTGATTTAACAAATAAAATATAAATTTTGCCTCTGAAATATATTGAAGTATAAGTAGCCTAATTAAAGTAAAAGTATATCTAAATGTACTTTCCACCACTGTGTCATTTTCCTGGGGACCGCGTTGGTCCTCTTCAAAGGGCCGCTTCTGGATCAACGGACCCTATCTTGTGATACCCTACCCGGAAGTGGGTGGTAGAGTCACCGTCACCCAACTGGTCACACCACCGTCGACATAGCCTGCTGGGATGAAGCTCGCCACCGTGGAACTAAAGAGATTGTTACAAATCTGAGATCACTGAACTCACAACCTCGGCGACAACTCGTCGAAACGACCAGTTACCAATAAACAGTGTTTAGAAGAAGGGAGCAAAATGATGGAAGAAATAGATAGATTTCAAGTGCCGAGTGCCGTGCAGGAGGCGGAGATGCAGGCTGAGATGCAGCCGCTGGTAAGTTATATTTGTAGACAGTTGTTGGAGACAATCAATCAATGCATGGGTCTTGTATTCTAATTCAATCTCATTGTTATTGCCGGGTGTTTAGGGTATGAGGCCTTCTATTCATAATGTTGTGCTTTGGGATCCCGACAGATCCATCACCTGCCATGCGTAATACTGGCAGTTGTACCGTTTGGCATTTTCCATCAAGTTTTTTTTCGACTACATTAAAATGTAAAAATGCCAGTGTAACGTGTCAGAGGATAATTGATTTGCTCATAGACAGACGTTTTTGTTTCACTGTGTAATGCAAGCAGCGTCCGGTCTGCTGCGTAGTCAGCTGCATCCGTCATGTCTGGCGAAAACAAGCGTCCCATCGCATCGCTGCTGCTACATCATCAGCATCCATGCAGCAAGTTGTTTCGGCTAAACGCCGCTTGTGACGCCTTGACGAGGTTTACTGAGCGGTCTTTAATCGCACATATGTGCGACCATGGAACGTTAAAGCGCCGTATTTTCATTCAAAATCAGTGTAAATGATTTGGCGGTGCGCTCCGTGGGCCATAGCGGGGCCCTGGGTTACTGCAGCCTGCAGGGCGGCCTCTTCTGCCCACGGCCGGGGCCGCTAGCCAGACTACAACCCGAAGTAGTCTGACCTGAAGTCTCCAGGCGTCCCCGTACCTCAATTCATTCCCGTGCGTGAAGTAGCCCCTCATTGATAGTCTTGTTTATCCTTATCTTTGCCCTGTTGATATAAGATCTGACTGTTTAGGAATGTTTCCCAAACTTGGATTTAGGGACTTGTGACTAATTTCAGTATTTTGCATTCACTTTAAATAAGTTCAAATGAGATAGTGTATCTATTTTTGAATCGCCGTTTCAATCTCCACCTTATCAGTTGGAGGTAGCTATGACAAAACCTATTTTGCCTACAACAGTTAATTAACAGTATCTATTTCTTGAGAAGTATAAGACTTAATAGATTTGAAACAAGCTGTCTATATAACGCTACATATCTTAGATAGAGAGACTCTTGCTTGTGTTTTATCTATTCATGAACTGTTTTATTCACATTGTCTGTGCATAGTAGGGTGTATTATGCATTACAAAAATACATTAATTATTCATCAATGCATCAGTAATGCACATTTCTGCTCCTCTTTCTGTCCATGCCAATGTCTCGTTTGTCTCCAGGACCCGGCCTCTTCCACAGCCTCAGAGGCGGACTCTGACACCAGAGAGGGGGAACCTGTCACTATCAACTACAAGCCCTCACCCCTGCAGATGAAAATTGGTGAGTAAGAGCTACAGTATTTGTATAGGCTTGGTGTCTGCCTGTGGGAATAACCATATCCTGTAATCAACTGTATATCCTGGAAAGCGTAACCTACTGTTATGTGCAGATGTGGCATCATCTCTAGACAAGAAAGAGACACTCATAAATAAAATAAATCTTCTCATTTTATAACATGGTGCTAGCAACGGTTTGGCTTTCAGGTTTGCCAGAAAAGTAACTTTAACAATGACTAGATTAGCACTGTTTTCTAATCCATTAATAATACAAATGTTTCAGCTCTCATTCATTTTATTGTTTGGCGTATGAATAGATACCGATGGCAAAAAAAATATTAACTAGTCTCTACCAGTTTTATGTTTGAGAATTTGAGTCTCTCTAGTGCCACAGTCCTTAAAGGCTCTTTTCAGCACCTTGGACAGAGTCCAGTGGTGAGCAGTAGTGCCTCTTTTGTTTTTACTTCTACTGTAATACTTTCTTAGATAAAGCCTTGAAGAAACAATAATATAAACTATTCAGTGACACCAGTGTTTGAAAAAGGATCCTTTTTGAGAACCCTGGCATCTACATGTGAAGTACGTCAGCCGCTGTAGAAGTGCATTTCATTCTACATCTATCCGACATGTTGAAAGTGAGTCCACAATGATGGCTCTGAAGTATGAATTAGATAGAACATGTTATAGTGTCACTGATGTATTCAGAGTAGACTAATAGCGTTAGTTTAGTTATTTGTCATCTGGTCTGTGACAAGGATCAAAAAAGGTAGAAAAGGGAAGTCAGTTGTTTCTGAATGTATTGTTTCATGCTTTGTGCATTTTGTATTGTATTTCATAAATTAAACAACCCCCTCAGCCATAACAGCAGTGATCGTTACTTCCTGGTCAGATGATCACTGAAGAAAATCCTTCCAGTGAACAGAAACCGATCTGCCATGATGTCACGTCTTGTACTGTGCCGCGTGTGTCATCATGTTCAGGAAGAAGAGATTTCACAGTCAAGGAGAATTCAAGGCAATTGCCTTTCACGATAAGTCGGACTTCCTGATGAGTGTGTGTTTAAATTATACAGATTTATTCTTGTCTAATCTGGGAACCTTTTTTTAAAGTAAATTTCACAACCTGATCAGACTTCCAGAGTTATTTAATGCCAAGATTGAGATTGATGCCTGTGCTTGTTTTTTTTTTTTTTCTTGTGCAGAGAAACAGAGAGAGCTGGCCAGGAAGGGATCATTGAAGAACGGCAACACTGTAGGTAGTCCAGTCAACCAGCAGCCCAAGAAGAACAACAACGTCATGGCCAGAACACGGTAAGAAGTGAGCGCTGTGATTTTGTGGAGAAAATGAGATGGTAGCTGGTGTCTTTCTTAGCTAATACAGTCATTAAAATGTCTTTAGTTTTAGCGATAAACTCAATTTAAGTCCTTATTCTGGTGTAGTATTGCCCTGTTTTGTTGTTCTACCAACAGCTGACCACATACAAGTTAATTTACTAAAATAAGGTAAAAATGAAGTTGTTGTCCCACTCTGTACTAGATATAAGTGTACAAATACTGTAGAAAATGTAATGATGTATTTTGAGAAACAACATACAAAAGCCACAACACAATACAATTTCAAATTAAAGTCTATTTTGATTCCAACATTTGTTTCACACGCAAACATTATCACAAATGAATTGCCCCCTGATTCTGTTCGGTTTACATCATAGTGTGTACTGTATGTGCAAGATCAGAAACATGTTCTCCTGGGCTGGACCAGATAGATTTTATTCTCATGTCCATTATCTCTGTCTGTCAGTGGGGTTGGCAGGAGCATAGTTTTATTGACTTAGGGTTTGTAAGATGTCAGAGTTACAAATTATACCTCTTTCCTGCTTCTGTTGTTATTGTAGTAACAGCTGTGACTGTAGTTCAATTGTGATGTCGCCTCCGGGCCCGCCTTCCTTTTCTTTCACCATCTTTGTCAATCTTACTCGGTTCTTCCTGTTTGTGAATTCATTTTACCTCTTCCACTCTTTCCTGTCGTATTCTGTTACTCCCTATCTCTGCTCCTCCGATCATTTATTCCCCCCCTCCCTCCTCTCCCTCACTCTCACTCTTTTTCTCTGTTCCCTCCCTGCAGGTTGGTAGTGCCCAATAAAGGCTATTCCTCTTTAGACCAGAGCCCAGATGAGAAGCCCTTGGTGGCCCTAGACACAGACAGGTAAACACACACACACACATGCACAAACACACACACATTAATACAGTTATTGTCACATTAACACCGTAAACACAGACATTCTAAGCTAATTTGTGTTGTTTGTTTGTTTCAGTGATGACGATTTTGACATGTCTAGATACTCATCGTCGGGATACTCCTCTGCTGAGGTGAGACATGTGATACAGCAAATATCTGGTTCTATACCTCACAGTCACTCTCCAATTCACTCCCTACCCTGCTTTCTTCCTTCTATTTCCCATGTTGGTCAAGAGGCCAAGAGCCTTTTTAAGCCAGACTCAAAGCAAAACCCATTTATATCCATCCTGCTCTTCCATGTTCACTCTGTTAGCATGTTGCTTGCCACAAGCGCATCATTATATTGCGGACGCACCTGCACATAAATGTGCATGAGGCACAAAGCGGGAAACAAATAAAATGTCATCTATGGGTGTCTGCTCCTGAAAATACTGTTTTCAACACTAGTGCCAATTAAAGTGCAAAACACAGACACATCATATTTATTGTCCAGGAATCGTCGTTCCCACTCTGTACATACATTTTCTGTCTCTGACACTTTCAGGCTTGTGGGTATATTGTACAGTATGTTATATGAAAAAGCCCAGAGGTGTTCAGATTGTAAGTCCACCATGTTGTCTGAAATAATTCAGCCATTGTCTCCTCTTTCTTAGTATTGGCTAACAACAGCAAGTTCTGAGCAAGCAATACACCGTGGCTGCAGTATGATTGTACTGTAGCTAACAAAGTAAGGAATTATGGTTGCTGTTTAGGCAGTGTATAGTAGGCGTCACTGTAGTAGTACTGAAGATTGGTCTTACTTTTTGAAGGTCTTGTTTTTGTCTCCGCATTGACCGCATTTTTACTTGGTTTGTCTCGGTCTCACACAAAGAAAAATAGATGCCTGTGCATTGTCTGATTCATGTGTTAGCATCATTACTGTAGTTGCTCGTAGACAACAGAGGAACATCTCACACATAAAAATCAGGTAGCGCAGTAATGACCGTGTTAATTTAGGACAGTAGAATGAAATGACGCGCGGGAGAAGTTGAGGTGACAAGATGAACAGCGATGGAGAAATATTTGAAAAGGAAAAATGCAGACTCTGAACTGGGCCCTGGACAAAATAACCCAGATGAAAAGCCTCGTAAGGATCAACACATTGAGAGACTTGTCATTAAATTGTCAGCATATATCCGGCCCTCGGTACAACGGCCCGCGAGAAAATACCATATGTTTATCATAACTGGCCCGCCACACCACAGAGCTCCGGGACGAAAAGTGACGATGCTTCAGGGACGGGGACGTGTGATCACAGACATGTGTGATGCAGTAAAAGTCTCCACCGCTGTGTTCCCGACTGCGCATTTTGCTGATAAACTGGGCGAACTTGGTACAGAGTTCACCCAGCGATTTGCTGACGTTGCAGCCCAGAAATTTAAATTTGTACTGCTCAGCAATCCGTTTGCAGTTGATGTGGAAAGAGCACCCGTGGAGCTGATAGACCTCCAGTGTAATGACACTCAAGGCAAAGTATGACTCTGAGGGTGCTGCAGTTTCAAAGCTTCACCCCCGAAACGATGCCTCAACTCCGCTTATATGCTGCTCAAATGCTCTGCATGTTTGGAAGCACATACCTGTGTGAGCAGCTTTTCTCTGTGATGAAGATGAACGAAAACCCACACAGGAGTCGTCTCACTGATGCACCTTCACTCCATCTTGAGGGTTTCCACAGCACAGAACCTAACCCCAGATATTAATGAACTGGCAGCCAAGAAAAGATGCCAAACATCTGGCTCTGGCACATATGCATAAAATAAAGTAGCCTGCCTAAACATGTATTCTTTTTGCACTTTGTCCAATATCCCTTCTATCCTGTTTATTAAATGTTGACCCTATTTGGCCCTCAACGTAGTCCCAATTCTTTATTTTCTCCCTCCCTGGGATTGAGTTTGAAGCCCCTGGCATATACAGTATGCTGTATTATGCTAAAAGGTGTCATTTTGTAAGGTTTTTGGTTTTGTGCCGCGGGATCTTTTTAATGTAAAAAATGTGCCGCGGCTCAGAAAAGGTTGAAAAACACTGATCTAGTAGACTAGACCGTTAATACATAAAGAAGTCAATGCTGGGATCTTGATTAAAGACATTGCTTCAGTTTTGCATGCAAACAATGTCATTATTTTACTAAATAAAAAATCCCAGCAGGACAGTAGTAGTCATCACATTCATGACAAAGCTCCAAGTGATGATCATTACAGCCATCTGTGAAAGTGCCCTAATTTAGTTTGCCATGGTTACCACTGTACATTTTACTCAGCCTAGTTCACAAGCTCAAACTAATTTGAGATTTGTAAATTGTGTATTGTCACAATCTGATAAAGCCAGAGGAAGATGTGTTTTGTTGGCGCAAAACCCCTTTAAAATGTTGAAATATCGTTTATACACCTCTGGTTTTTATGGCTCATGCAAACAAGATATAACTGATCCATTAGTGAGTTTTTGAGGTGTTTGTAGGCAGCTTTTCTTACATTTGGACAGAACCAGACCACTTCCAGTCTTTGTGCTAAGCTAACCATCTGGTTGTAGCTTCTGAGACCCGAATTTGAGCCGAAACCCTAAGTTTTATTATTGATATTTTTCATCCCTAATTGACTGCTAGCTAACCTTAGCTACACTCTGTCTCCTCTTTTGCTCTTCCCACTGGGCATTGTGTATCTTCTTGCAACGCTCCGCTAGTCCATGTCAATGCCTCCATGGTGAAAACACTTAACCTCATAATTGCTCCTGAATGCTGTGCGTTTGGGTATGAATGGTTAGATAGTTCTGATGGGCAGGTGGCACCTTGCCTGGTAGCCCCTGCCATCAGTGTATGAATGTGTGTGATTGGGTTAATGACCTGTAGTGTAAAAGCACTTTGAGTGGTCGAAAGATAAGCACTATAGAAGCACAAGTCCATTTAACATTTAGCATCAATTTAACATTTACTTGACAGACATGGAAGCAGACAATCAGAATAGAATGAAAATAATCAAATCTGAACCCAAACTGAGCCCAAAGCTTCATGCATCAAAATGTCTGGACGAGTCAGATTAGAATCTGGCAGAAGAAATCTACACACCACATGCAGATAGAGCAGCTAATGATGGACTGATTCACATACTGATATCCTACTTTAGTTTAAAATCAGTTGTTGTGGGAGTAACAGGGCGTGGCTCACTAGAAAAGTGTGCTCTGTGACCCGGTGCTGGTCCGCGTCCCTGTGGTTGGGAAACGTTGCTCAAACCCATCAACCTCCTCTGTCTGTCTTCCCCTCTTCAGCAAATCAATCAGGATCTGAACATACAGCTGCTGAAAGATGGTTACCGTCTAGACGAGATCCCGGACGACGAGGACCTGGATCTGATCCCGCCCAAATCAGTCAACCCCACCTGCATGTGCTGCCAGGCGACCTCCTCCACCACCTGTCAAATACAGTAACCTCACCCCTCTGACCTTCTTCCCCTTTCCACACAATATAATCCCCAATCTTCATCTGCTGTGAGTTTACTTTGCCGCCACAGTGAAGCATTGGTAGAGTATTGTAATGACAGTTAAGTGCTATGATGATAATGGCAATGAGAAATAATCAAATTTACATATCGAGTATTTGGTTTAAAATCTAGGACGAGGAACACATTTAAAAATATTAAATATGTATTTAGAATATGAGTAAAAGTGGTGGTTTCCTCCTATGGTAGGACGTGCACTTGTGTTTGAGAGCCCTTCTTCTGGTGAACGGGATGTAACACACTGATATTAGAGGACATGAAACAGAAGGTCAATTGATGCCATAAAGTTAACTCCATTTCCCTGAAGAATAACAACCATCATAACTGCTGACTCAACTTACCTTACTGAATTCTGGGTTGCATTTTTCTAGGTTTTTTTATTTGTTCATTTTTATTTAAATGCTTACTTTTTTAGGCTTGAGGGATACGTATGATTGTGTGTGTTGACGTGGGGATATTTTAGAACTGTGGACTGCGGTCTTGGTATCCCTAAATAGAGAATATCTAGTACCGTATTCATTGTACTGTACAGGGTTGTTAAGTTGCACAGGCCAGGTTGTTGCACTCATTCACACCACCCTCAATACTTTTGCATTCTCTCCAATAGTAATGAATGTATGAACATGAATGGCTGCGGAACAAATTGCATGAGAGCGCTGGACTGAATAATAGAAAGGAAAATAATAACAAATTGGCTCGTTGCACACTTGATTTTTGCCCCATTTCTATTGTGCAATCACATGCTACTGTTGCACTACAAGTGGCATTGTTGTGGACTTGTATTGTTTTGAATTTGCACATTTTTGTTTTATTTTTATTTGGGCCCATATCTGTTTACTCTTTCCTGCATAGCAATGACAGTGTCTTATCTGATATGAACTGTGTCAAAAAAGGAAGATTATATATTGTTGCAACAACCCTCTAACACATGATGCTCACACGATTGATATATTATCAAGGCCAAATAGACGGTGGGGGCCTCTAGATTGATTTTTCAGCACACTCTGCTGTGATCCCCCCCTAAATCTTTTCTTGATCAGTGGACACTCCTTCCTTCTCATTTCTGTTGTGATGCCACAAATCATCAAGCAAGCACACGTTTCAGACAGTAGAAAGATTTACCCTTTCTCATCTTTCACACAAACACACACACATATATGCATATGCATGCATACAGATGTACAATGCCAACATAAAGAGTGAGATACCATCTTCTAATCTCTTTTGACAAATGGGTTGGAAATTGTTTTGTTATTGTAACATCGAGGATTATTGACTTGGAGCACTAATATCTTTCATGTACGACCGATCCCTCCCTTAAACCAGCTGATAATTTGCAATTAGATTATGCCTTAAGTACAGAGAAATTTGAAATATGTGTGTATTTATTGCCATCTTGATAATTTAGTTTACTTGAAGAGCGTTTGCTGTCTATGAAGTTATTCTTTTTTTTTACGTAGACACGGGTGATACTTGTTTTTCTTTGGTTTTCCTTTTTTAAATGAATTTCTTGTAATGTAAACACTTCCATTACAGTATTTAACAATGTTATTAAGTGCGGTGTATGAAAACAATAAATAAACACGAAGCTAATGGAGCACTCCTGGTTCTAACTTAGCAGGTTGATATAGCTTTTTTGCAGTATTTCATCAGCATTAAAGAAGAGCACCTATTTATTAACAAACGGTGTGAAGTATACAGTGTGGGATGAGAGACGGAAATAATGAGGAAATGTTTAGAAAGAAAAACTATTTTAATGATAAATCGTTTGAACAGTAATCATTACACAGCTATGTCTATTGCAATAGCGTGGGGTCTGCGTTGACAGTTCCTGATTACAGTGCAGTAGCATCACGAGGGCTCAACCTGAGAAGCACCAACATCTAATCACAGTTGTCATACTGCCAGAGAAGAAATACAGCATTTCACTTTTTAAATATATGTAGTTTGTGTTCTACAAGCTTACTCTATTTGGACGTTTAATGCATCATGTGGCAAGTATAAAAAGAAAATGAATGACATCACCAATGTTTATAGCTCCTATAGTGGATGAATAAGACCTCGCATACTATTATTAATATTCTAAAAGATTAACAGTCAAATAAAAATACATTGTATTAAACAAATACATACAAACATGCTACATGGAATTAACTGATTCACCATCCAACTAATCAACAGAGCCTGCCTCAAAATGCGAGGACATAAAATTAAATGTTTTTTTGACTATTTGTGAGAAATGTTGTGCTTCCATATTACCACTAGGGGGTGTAGCATTAACTGAAAATCCCATGCATCACATTATTCCCTGATAAAATGCAGTCCAGATACAGAGTAAACAAAAGTAAGTTTCAATGTACAGCAACTGGCACTGTTGGCATAAAAGTCATTGATATCCAAAATAATCTGTCGATGTTCATTCAGGTGGTATTTCCAAAGGTTGAAAATGTAGAAATTCATCTCTGCTGCAGAACCCTTCAAAAGGCACAAAACTCTACAAACTTTAACTAAACATGAGTCGTCATGGTCTTGACATCGAAACGTATTTCCAATGCAAGTAAAAGTTATCTTGTAAAGGCGTTACCCTGTTTTGTTGACCCCTGCACTATTGACATAGTTCAAGCCTGAAAAAGCAACGATGGGGGTGGGGTGGGGGGGGTAAATGTATTAAACTGCAATTTTCTTATGGCTTATGGTCAATTATTTGCAACTATATCATTATGCGATGCCATTTCAACACAAGAAACAATTGTACAAACTATACCTACAAGCTCACAGTATACCTCATTTACTAAGTCCTTAGCCAAATATACAAAATGAAATACCCAAGCTCTGTCTGTCTCTATAATATAACTTTGTCTTATAACTCTCCAATAACTACAGTATATCATCCATCTGAAAGTTAATCTGTTTAATCTATTTACATGATAACACTGCTATACTGTACATTTGATTCGTCCTGGAGTGGCGAGTAACTGTTCATAGTATGCATACGTGAAATACTATTGACTAAAAGACTATTCCCAAAACATCTTAACCCACTAGGAATATCTAAGTAATGATTTGTTTTATTGTTGTTTCTTCGCCTGCAAATGAAGTCTGTGGTGGAAAGTGAACTCATGAAGTGTTAATGAAAACTATATATGTACACAAATGCCTCCAGGATTTTAGATTCTTCCAGTGGAAAAAAAAAGCACACAACACAAAGTTAAATAATCACAAATTGGTAAGCAACTAGAACCTGTGTGTCAGATGACGTAAACCCTGAATAAATTCCAATCACATTAGGGAATAAGAGAGCTCTAGTTCTAGGTTGATTACATTCAGGTTCAAGTGTGTTTCTGTTTGCTGATGCACATTGTTACATGTACAGAAAACCTGATTAAATAGTGCTCTGGCTGGTTGAGTTGATAAAGGTACAGACACCACATGTATGGTGTGTCTATGTTTATGTATATCCTGTATATCCTGTATGTTTAGTGGTGTGAGTCGGTGTGTCTCACACCCCGACAGGGCTTTGGTTTCCAGAGTCACATGAGGACAGGGACACAGAGTAGCGGCATCTTTTGGCCACACTGGAGCCCTGAAGCATGCTGGGATGGAAGCCTGCGTGTCGCCGGGCATGTTTAGTCAGATGGTCGCTCCTGATGAAGCACTTGTCACACATCGGACAGTTGAAGCGCTTCTCGCCGGTGTGTGTGCGGTAGTGACGCGTCAGCTCGTCTGATCTGGAGAACTTCTTGCCACATGCTGACCAGGTACACTCGAAGGGGCGCTCACCTGGGGAAACACACACGAATTGTGGATTACCACTTTTAACTGCATATATTTTCAACTCTAAGCCTTGTGGGTTTGCTGATTTTGGCTTTTCTCTCTCATTGTTTGGGGACCCATAAACCCCATTGCTGTGTGTAAAAAAAAAAAAAGAATTGCAAAATCCATTATATTTACAAATGTTTAAAGCAGGTTCTCTAAGAACCAAAAGTGACGTAATGCTTTTTTGCCCTGGAAATCTGTATGAAACATTTTCTGAATCATCTCATTTCAAAAGTTCCACATACCTACCAAATTTCATACAGCTGGGTGAAACCCAATGTTGGGGCTACTCAATAGGGGGCGCTATCGAGCCTGGCTTGCATGCCACATTTCAAAAGTTTTCCAGTATCCCAAGCACCTCCTTTTTTTGCGACGAAACACACGCGATAATAATAATAATACAGATTACAATAACAATGAGTCCTCCGCTCCGACTACGTCGGTGCTCGGGCCCTAATGATGCGTCATGGTAAGAAATAAAGATTGTTGCCCCCCTCCTCCAACATGTGCTCCGTTGAACCACATGTCTACCCTTGTTTACAACCCCACATGACGGGCGTGGAGGAGGATTACGTATGAGGAAATGCTGGCGCATGGAGGGTTATCATCGGACAAGAACATGCGGAGGCAACAGTGTCGCAGTGACCTGCATGTGAATCAAAATCCAGCTATAGACAAACATTATGCGCTACTATTACAATAATTGTGATGCCCCAAACCATATGTAAATAACGCGATTCATAGAATACACATCTGAGGCATTATTTTGAAAACATAATCATTGTGTACCAGGAGGATTTATCACACTTCAACAATCTACCAAAATATCCCAAATATAGGCGGCAGCACGTGGTGTTCCCAGATCGCATTCGTGTGTGACATACAAGCCTCTTACCACCCCCGTTCAGCCCGTTATGGGCCCGTCAGTCACATCTCCAGCGGTGGCAAATTCATGGGACCACCTTCCATATAGTGGGTTATTCATTTGCAGGAACATGTGGTGTCTCACTTACACTCCTTATGTCACATTACACAGACACAGCATGGACTGCGGGCTCAGTCTATAACATTAGACACCATTCGTTGATAAATTATATAATTATATTTTATCTTGCTAAATTGTTCACAGACTGTTCTGTAACTTTTATTTTCCTGCAAACTTGAAGTGCAAGAAATTGCATCAAAGATTTAACAGTGATGTCAAAGTTGCGTCTGAAAACAATTCACAGCAGACGTGACGCAGAGCGGTTTCGCTGTCGTCAACAGAATCGAGCCCATAATTGTCAGCCTCCAGTAGAGCCTCCACTTACCGGTATGGACCCTTAAGTGGGCTTTGAGGTGGGACGACTTGCCGTACATCTTCCCACAGCCAGTAAAAGGACAGCAGTGTCTCTTCTCACAAAACTCCTGTCTCGCCACCGCCTTCTTGCTCCGGGACTGTTTGGGTACAGCGCTAGACCGGCAGCTTCCCCGCTCCACCTTCTCCAGCGCACCCGCGTCGCTGCCTCCGAGACATATGCTGTCTCCAGGGCTGACAGCGTTTGGATTGCATTTGTTTAAGTCCAATAAAATCATTGCCACCATCATTAAAGTCCTGTTCTCTTGGTTCTCTTTCAACATGTCCTCTGCCCGCTCCGGTGGTCGGCTGAGGTCACAGTCTGCAGAGAGATCAACCTCTGACATCACTATACAGCAGGTCCGGGTGGAGAAAAGGAACAATGTAGGCTAGATACAGTAGCTGTAGAGGCTATTCAAAAACAATCAGACAATGTGGATGCCATTAACTAATCCGCAGCCATCCAAGGGCAAATGTGGTTAAGCATCCACACTTGTCGTCTTCAAAGTGACTATTCCGCAAAGGCTGCGTTTTATTGTGGAGGTTGCAGGGCGGATAAATAAACACAGCTACAGCAAAGATATCAGTTTGAATTTCTTCCTCTCTCCTTCTCCATCTAGATCCTTTTTTTTCTAAAAGCCAGATCAATAAAACACCCCGTTAATCGACTGAGCTACAGTGCCTGCGTATATTCCGTCCTTCTGTGTGCTCCGACACATGCGTCAAGTTGTCCTATTATACTGTGGGCTGCAATTCTCTCAACTCCAAGAAACAATTTCGCGGAATCCCACGGTGTCATCACAATGCGGTGCTGCGATTGGCTGAGAGGAAACATGACTCGCGTTAAGGAGTTGCCCATTCACTGGAGTGAGTGATGAAACACTGGATCAATCACAGGCTGGGATTGCTGAAAAGAGGGCAGGACCGGCCTGAAGTTGCGTTCAGGTACTGCAGGCTTCCATATGTAAGACTCTTTGGAGAGGGCACTTGAATGCAACATTACAACGGGGTAGCTGAGTTCAAACGTCCTCATTACACGCCCCCAGAGAGCATGTTATTGCGAAACTCCTGAGTTTGTATACAAGTGCGCCACTGTCATATTTGTAAAGCTACTTGCTGGGGGAATAATTAATAGAGTCACATTCATTTTGATGCAACAATATCACGGGGATTTGCTCGAAATGGACATGCATTGTATGCAAGAAAACGAGAATAAAGACACAGACGTATGAAGCCACTATTTACATTTTTCAGGAGGAGAAATTAGATGCACGGCAACATCATATCACGGGCTGCACCGACGTTTGGAAGTAGCTAATTGTTGCTTTGTGTTTGGAGACTGCAGTTCGATGTTTGGTTGTTTCTAAGGAAGCCAGTGGTGGTTGGTGTTGTTGGATGCCCCGCCTACAGCTGCAAAGCTAATTGCTCTGCGTTAACAATCAGTGAAGGTCAAACCATGTAAGCGGTTTAGATACGAGGCATACATTAATGCAGCTGTTACACCAGTCGGTCTATTTGTAAGAAAGTGTGTAAGATTTGTGTGGTCCACAAATTCAGTGACAATTAGTCGTGATTTCTTACTTGTTTCAAGCACTTGTATGAATCCTTATGTATAATCTGGCCCTCATAACATTCCCAGGTATATTGTTAGGTTACCATAATCCAACCAGAGATCAGTAATGTGTGTAATAAAGAGAGATGTTTTATGTTTTCTTGGATGTAATGCGACCCAGCCACTGTGGCCCATAATGTTATAGCTGTGGACAGGTCTCACTTTGTCTCCCAGTTACACAACCATGGTCTGATCCTAAATTAGTGCAGTCCTCACCTGCCCCTCGAAGCTTTACATTTGAACTATTCAATGCCATGAACTCACTTGACTCTGTGCACATAGTCCGTTTATGCTGGCAGTGTGTAATAGAGTTTTTTGTCTTTCTTGCAAGAGATAAGAGAAACAGATGTGAGAAAATGTTATGACGGAAACCGATGTAAGACATTTTTATGTAAAATTATATAGACTGTGTAACCTGGTAACAGTCAGCTGGTATTGTAATTAATGCATTCTCTTCATTTCTCTCATAGAGACACTGTCAATTTGTTTTTGTGTGAAGTTGCCCAAGTCAAACTGTCAATTTAAATAAGAGCTAATTTAAAATACATTTTATTAGCACTTTTTTTGCATAATGTACAGAAATGTGTAGTGTAGATACCTGCATAACACACTATAACACGTCCATCCTCATTGTATAGGTTCTTTGTTAAATATTATGTTTAATATCAACAGTCATAGAGAAGCATGAATGTAACAACAGATAACTATATCATGACATATATTATGATTACTAACAGTAATCTACCTATTCCACATGAAAGGTTATCAGGTTTTATAAGCAGAGTAGATTATGTACTGGTTGCCATAATGCCCTTGTAACTACTCTGTGTCTGCGTCACAGTCTGCACTTTTCTCTGTTCCTCAGCACTTCTAGTCTGTTTTGTTGCATACATACATACATACATACTATGTGTATATAATCTGCAAGAGAGTAATGTACAAAGTCCAGTCGAAAGTGTAACACGACTCAGCTTCAAAAGAAAAAAAAAAGAGTGCATCCAGTGCAGTGGGTGGTCCATTCATGAGTAAAGTTCCTAGAAAATCACACAGAGCCTTGGCCTTGCTGGCATTGAGAAACACTGCCTCTGGACAGTTCCCTGTCCAGAGGCATGATTCCCTGGCATGATCTGCTATTTGGAAACAGGCTATTCCCTTGGGGCTGTTTACATCAGAATGGAGTAACTCAGACTAAGTCATGACACTGAGGTGTTTTCCTGCACTGCTCTCCTCCTATGCCTGGGGCCCTGTGCTTCTCTCAAAGATAAATCATGATGTTTGTTAATGTGGCCTCGATACTGTTGTAGTAACATTTCACAACAGTGCCACACCTCTTAAATTGCAAAAATAGGCTATCCCCTTCAGCTGAGGTTAAAATCTTGTTTGTAATGCAGCAGTGACTCATTGCTTAAAAACGAGTTTATCGTGAATACTCCAATGATCGCACGAAATGAGAAACAACTTGTGCAGAAGGAAAGGTTCAAGAAGACTGCAAGAGCAATAACACAAAGTCCCTTTTTGAGCACAACATACGCTATATAAGCCCAAACACTGCAGGGAGGTTTTGCCCTCTCCCCAGATCGCACCGCAATGGAACTCCGCCTCCACTTTGCTCGATTCATTGGCAGAACATCCACATTTCCAAGAAAAAAACCTGTTGGAAAAAAAGCAACTTGGCCGGACATGTTTGGCCTGCAGCCGCCCTCCAGCTCCTCCTACAGTGGAGCTGTAAACAATTCCATAGAAGAGGAGGTGCCTCTGCGGATGCTGCTCCCCTTCTCACAACAGTGTGAGAGTGCACGGCGTTTGTGGGTGATGTTGATATGTTGACATGATATGGTGATTGTGTCAAAGCTGAAGTTGTTGTTTTTTTTTGTCTGTGCATGCGTGTGATGTAACAGAGAGGAGGAGGGCCGTGTGATGTAACAGAGAGGAGGAGGGGGCGTGTGCATTATCTAAGTACAGAATGTTCCCTTCCACGTGCGGAGTATGAAATAAGTCTGACGCACTACAATTGACCTGCCCCATTATATTTATATCTCCACCCTCTTTGTATGGCACTGCCCCCACGAGCTCACAGGCCAGACTGGAAGTCCTAGT
>NW_022280039.1:2472407-2506966 GCF_004355925.1 Anarrhichthys ocellatus
TTTTTTTAACTTCTCACGTTTCTGTAAAACTATTTTCGGGACTCAAAAGTAGCCCTTGATTTGTCCCCGATCTGTTCGGTTGGAACAGCCGTAACAGCGTAAACCATAAGCATCATTGCTGCACTATTGAACCTGTATTCAGTTACCTGCCCTCCATCTGGGAAGCACGCCGATGTGTGACGTCATCTGCAAAAAACCTAGTCTATGGTAAGGCTACAAATTGGACAAAATTACGTTAAAAAAAGAGGGTAGTCACGTGACCCAAAACATACAGGAAGCGATCCACAAATGTGCAAAAGTAATTTCACATGTACAAATGGATCCACAAATGCGTATGTATGTATGCGTATGCGTATGCGTATTTACAAATTTTCCCCTGGGGATGAATAAAGTATATATCTATCTATCTATAAACCACTTAACATTTGTATGCATAATTTAAATATGTATTTACAGAGTAAATTATGCATATTTTCAAATCGCTCTGTATTTGTATGTATATAACGTTACACAAATGAAAAAATACACCTTTGTGGATATTTAAATATTTGTTGATCATACTACATATTTGTGGATTTTATTCTGTGCTACAAATATTACAGTCCAATTAGAAATAATATATTTTTCTGACCTGACATTGTTGAGATTGAGATCTTTGCTGTTTGGTCCACTCTACTCGACATTTAAGTCAAAACCTTTCAAATTTTCTTTTTTAACATGTGTATAAACAATCATTTCTAAACGATATATATAAAAAAGTGACAATTGTTTTGATAAAATGTTATATATGAATTATACAAATTGCACATTTTACAACACATCACATTAAGAATTTCTTCCTCATGGGACTTATTCAAAGCAGTGGTTGTGACTCATGGCAGAGGGACACGTTTTAAACTACAATTACTGGTTTGCGGATATATGCCTCAGCCAACCACTCATGTTGGCGTTTACATCCATGTCTGTCTAAAATGTCATCACTTCATCGTTTTATCCTTTTAGACATCTGAGATAAATTATCATAATTAGCAAATCAATTTCTGAGTCATTGCCACTAACATGTTTTGTAAGGTCACAGTGAACTTTGATCACCACATTCTGATTAGTTCATCCTTGAGTCCAGATAGACATTTGTGCCAAATTTGAAGAAATTTCGTCCAGACCGGACGACAACACAAAAACCACAAAGCCTCGGGCCACAGTTGGTGCTGCTGCAGAGGCATAAAAATGACAGACCACATGCTCTGCTTGTCTTTTTGTCAATACTGTAACCTGCTAAAACTGACATGACTGCACTAGACATCTGACCTACACATGATAAGCATCAGTCTTGTTGTCATCTGAGTGGTTAAAGATCATGGTGAAGTAAAAACAGGCAAGACACGGAGTACCAATCTATTTAATTTTTTATTTAACAATGCATGCCAGACATGATCCTATTCACATTGAAGAATACAGATTTGTATTTGCATCCAAATACTCACTACTTTGATTTCATATTATAATCTCTCTCTCTATCGTTCTTTCGATCATCTTTACAGGTCGTCTCTGTACACTCTGAGTGGAAGAACTGCATGCATTTGAAGGACATTAAATAAAGTGTGACCAGTAGGGGGATAAGTCCCTTTTAATTGTAGAAGCACATCAGCAATTATTGCAGAAAAAACGTGCGTGAAACTGTCTTTAGCTTACGAGTCATAATGATTAACCTTCTAACTTAACACCAGGCCTTGGTATGTAGTTGACAGGTAAGGGATTGGACAGTCTTTTACCAATGTAAAGGTAAAAGAATGTCCAATCATAGTCATAGGAGGGAAGCAGATCTGTTGATTACCATCATATGCTCATGAGATACAGTATAGCAAAATATTTAAAAAATACTGTACACTGAGACTATGTTGTGTTGTGTTGTGATGCCTCCCTGTTACTGGTGTCATTTATATCTCCAGGTTCACGCGCAGGTAATGTACAAGCACGCAAACACCAACACATGCACACACCTCCTATCAACCTCCCAGCCATGCCAACA
Source organism: Anarrhichthys ocellatus (assembly GCF_004355925.1). Taxonomy (NCBI): domain Eukaryota; kingdom Metazoa; phylum Chordata; class Actinopteri; order Perciformes; family Anarhichadidae; genus Anarrhichthys; species Anarrhichthys ocellatus. The sequence continues at coordinate 2,474,437 of NW_022280039.1, forward strand.
TACCATAAAACGAATAATAGTACCATGTGCACACAAGTTTAGTAGTGCCATGAAAGGATATGTTGTCTCGTATTCCTTACTGCAAGGACAAAGACATTTAAAAATAATATTTTGATTCCGTATCACAGTAGGTCAAATAGGAGGGCCTACACTTTTCAGTCTGCCGCAGTCTGTTTTCATCGTTAGCCATGTATAACTGAGTTGAGCTGTACAACTGTCTGTGGAGCGCGACTCAGCTCGTTTCCATTTGGTTTGGCAAAGTTTGGTTTGTTTCAGCTTGTGAGGGACCAAAGCCCTCTCTAACGATATGCAAATCTATAGTTGTTCGGATTTTTAGGAACTTAAACTCCTGTGAGTGAACAAAGTTAGTCGATATAGCATGAAGGCATTCCTTCATGTTGTATTGCCATTTCTGAAGACATAAGACACAACAAATATTGATGTCCCGAAGACGTAAAGCACAGTGATTATATAAGAAGCTTTCTGCTGCAGACAAATCCAAATCTCTCTATTTCTCTTTTTGTTTCCATCTTTCATTCCAGCATGATAATCTTACTACCTTGCATCACTGGGGTAATGTTGTCCCTGAGCATTGACTTGGGGTCAATCTTTCACCTCTTAAACATACTGCATACTATGTATTTGTTGAGGAAATTGCTAATCTTATCCTGTGTATGTACCGACGGACCACAACATCCCATTTGCCATCTTATAGGTATTTCAAGTGTGTTACTCCCCGATCTGTCCAACCCACATGAATGTAATTTATGTGGGTGTTGTAATTGCTGGGTTAAAGGGGCACTCCACCAATTTGACAAATAAAGGTCAGTTTACTGGTCATGGAGGTTTACCGTTCAGCCTATGAACACAGTGTGTATGTCGTTTGTAGCTCTAAAGGGAGCTTTCTGAAGTCTAAGAAAATAACTCTGACGATGTCATCGGCGTTATGTTCAGTCAAGCTTGACACATACCAAATATTTCACAGACAACTTGTGTTATTAAATGGGAGCAAGGTGTTTGAAAGATGAGATGATTTAACAGTCACGGAAGGTCTGTCAAAAGATGCTTTTGAGTTGCACCATGGGAATTGTAGGATTAAGTGTTTTTGAAACTTGATCCATACTGCGGACTAAACGTCCGTTTCTAGAAGGTCCCCCAACTGTGAGCAGGTGCAGTGCTAAATCACTGGAGTACCCCTTTTAAGGTTTAGGGTTTGGTTCAGCATTAGTAGGCGTATGAACAGTGTGGATCATCAAACAGATTTGGTTATAATACAGAGATAAGTCAAATTATACAAATTCATGCTATATTCAAACCCTTATGTCTCAGATTTATGTGCAAATATACTTTTTTCTTCAGCTATGAAACTATAATTCTCAACGATATGTTTTTATGTTTTTCAGTGGATTTAAACGTCCACACAAGCAATGGTACAGTCTATCAATATCAACATTCCCCCCAATCTGTACATCAGATGTGTTTAAAGAGAGCAACAAAGGTCTACGAGTGGATTTAAAAGCCAAAATAATCACAGATATTAGGGGCTAGATTAGATTTCTGATTCACTTCAGTCCCCACATAGTCCATCCATGCCCAAAAGGCACCCTACGTTTGGTATACTGGCAACTGTGTATTGCCATGTCAACTTTACATTAGAAAAGCTGCTTGATAAAACATACAATAAAACTACTTTAAACAATTTAAATATGATTTAGATTTACAGTATATCTGACAATTCGATATTTAATAAATAATATAATACATCAGCATTTAGTGCATGTCGATGGTCATCTTTTTATTAAATTTAAAAGCTTAATTAGAAAATACTTAAAATTTGACAAAAATATCACTGAGAAGATATAAATATTGATTTTGTAGTTCAAACAGGCATTTACTGTAATCATCATCAATGAGCAAGAAAATGTCAATAAATAGAATCAATCTCAAAATATATTCAACATGATTAAACTGAAATGTAATAGTGAGGAAATATAAAACAAACATAAAAAAAATCCGTAAGAATTCTATTCATTTCACTTTTCTTAAAAAGCCAACAGAGAAGGGCATCTTCCTCCTCCGGGACTTTTTCCATTACAATAAAAAAAAATGAGAACTTTCTAAAACACTGATCTGGCTTTCATCTTTTAATAATAATATACCTATGTGTCCTCCTCCATGTCACTTAAAATGCACATCTTTCTTATATTTCAACTAGAATGCATATACTTAACAGCTTATTTCAAGCTTCTTTTTTTTGTTAAAGATAAATTCGTAAATTAGCTCTTTCTTTAGGAACTCTTCTTGACCTGTATACAATTTATAATGGGCTCAATCATCAGGATTTCTATTACAGTCTCCTTTTGCAGTGTCTGGATTCAAATGCAATCAATAAAATAAAGGAGAAAATCAAATGAATGACAGATATGGAGAACATGAAGGACGGATCCATTAGGTGTAGGTGGATGTAAAACCATTGCAACATAATGCCACTGTCAAAACCTGAAGGAGGAGGGCTGGGCTACAATAGAGCAATGATCTGTTGAGTGTAAGGATTTTTGGTGTCAGGTGCAGGCAAAGAAGGTTCACCCAGCAAGCATTGCTTCTGAAATAGGCTCATAGCGCCCTCTTGTCCCCATTTTTTTTTTTTTTGCAATTGCACTTGTTAAAGCTCTCAGGGATCAGGACTGAACTAGAGTGTATGTTCTAGTGTCATGTAAGATTTCACTGACTGTGTGTGTGTGTGTATGTGTCAACATGTAAATATGCTCGTTGCTGCCCCGAACATCAGTTGTAAAACACTGGACGCTGTCACCGGCTAATCTCAGTCTTCCTGTCACATTCTTTCTCACTTTTTCCTGATAGTTCTACCTTTTCACTCTTATCACATGGCTAATAAAACCCAGTTTTTATTGCAGGTATAGACTGCTGACACTTGACAGCCTGAAGACTTGTGATCGGTTCATGACCTTCTGACTGGAGTGTGTTCAAACACGGCTTTCTTTTTCTAGCTAGACTGACAAAAGAAACAGTTTGGTTGATAGATTGTGCTACAAAACGCAAAACAATGAAAGGCAAATTTGATATACCTTTTGAAAAAAGAAATAAATATATTGATTATTTGAAAGGTGTATTTGTGTATCTAGAGGTAAGTTGTTGCCATGTTACAGCAATCATTTCCAGCGCATCCCAGAGAAGAAACAGTTCTCGATGGTTGAAAACACTTCACCGATTCTTTTATGAAGCAGCCAAAAATGTTAGCTAGTTGGCTTGTGCTGGGGTCGTACAGAGTGGAGTTAGGATAGTATGAAGAGAGGATGATGTATTTAAAGCGAAGGTTTTGCGACTCCGTGCCAAGACAAAGCGACAAACTGAGGTGGCTGTTTTTTCTTTTTTCTTCTCCTCTCTCTTTGTTTCTCACACTTGACAGTTTCTACCATATAATGCAGCTAGGAGTAACAGTATACTTTCTCTGACTTACGTGATTGATATGTGATGTAACACAGTGATGTGATGTCTACGTGACGTAAAGGTGGGTGGTGGGTTGAAGACATACAGTACAAATACACCTTCCATTGCCATAACACCCCACTGAGAGTTACTTAGCTACAGGAGGAGGTAAAAACTACTCTAGATTCATAGCTCTTTGTTTTTGACTGGTGTACAGGAGGACGCCTACATCTTCCATCCTGTTCCACCTGACACCTAATCCAGGGTAAAGTTGCCCTCCAGCACTGACTATGATTACACTTTTACCACCTTTTCTAACCTAAAACGTAAGTGAGAAAACAGTAGATCTGGTCCAGATCAGCATCTATGGGCAACTTCACCCTGCTTTCACTTTTGCCCTTTCAGCTTTCCTCCCTGGTCCTATCAGTGTGTGAGTGTGCCGACCAGTGTTCTTGTCACGTGTAGTTTTGTCTATCAAAGCTGCGGAATGCTGACGGAGTGGCCAGCTTTCTCATTGAGAGGCTGTCAGTCTTGGCTGTGTCAGGCCGTGCGCTAGACTTGCTCCTGAGGAAGGGGTTTCTGGTTCCTGCCAGACCCCGGCCCCCTGGCCCAGGCCCCATGTCTGCCCCCAGACCCGGTCCCCTCTCCATCCTTTCACTCACCGACAGGCTCTTCCGGTGCGGAGGGGCCAGCGTGAGGGAAGGATGGGAGTCATCTGAGGAGCAGCTGTTTGCTCGCTCCAGCCTGGAGAAGGGAGAGCAGAGAGGGGCCCCACTGGGCCCACCTAGGCCTCCCAGGCGAGGGGTATCAGGGTCTGGAATCAGGTCGTCGGGGTCCTCTGGATCAGACTCTGTGTGGCTAAGCTCTGCCTCTCTCTCTGGATGAGAGGAAGCAATCTCTGACGGCTTATCAAAAGGGAATGAGGTGGATCCTCCGGGGGAGTGTGAGCGTTCTGCAGGAGTGTACGGAGCTGAGACACAGCGTGTGTCGATGCAGTCAGTGATGCTGGTGTACTCTGCAGCTTTTACCTGGACTCCTGCCCCCAGTCCACTGTAGGAGCCTCTTGGTGTGAACATGAGGCTGTGTGACTTAACCAGAGGGGGCTCATCCAGGAATGCTGTGCCTGTCGTAGAGAGGTAGCGGGTGCTCTTAGAGCGCTCGAGCAGCCCTGCTGAGGGAGGTGGGGATGGATCCATGTCCCAAGGAGGTAAAGTGGTGTCTGGTAAGAGGTGGCCCGAGCACAAGGACAAATCAGCAGCTGCACTGTCGTCAAACATGGCTCCAGCTGTTCCGCTGCTGCCTAAACCGCCCTCCGAGTGCCTATCGCCCATACCGCTGGTGGCAGCGCTGCCGAAGTCCCGGCCTCCCGGCAGCACCGTCTCCATGATATCTGACTGCAGCGAGCAGTCTCTGTTGAGCGGCGGGACCATTCGGAGAGGATTCAGAAAGACCTCCGCAGGCCCTACCTCCTCAGAAGTTGAGACATAGATATCAATGCATGATGATGGACGGTGTTGCTGGGAGACCGACAGCGTCGCCAGGGGGAGGGGCTTAGACTCCTTGGTGGCGGCACTTGAGGACACTGATTGTGAGCTGTTGGCTCGATGGAGACTGAGCGAGCGTTCTTTGAAGAAGCTCTCAGCTCGTTCAGCTCCACTTGGACGTTCACTACCTCGACCGACATAAAATGAGTGACTCCTTGTCCGTGCAGCCATGCCTGTAGGAGAAGGAGGGGACATGGAGCCCTCAGCTGCTCCCTCCAGCGCCTCCTGCAGACGGTAGGTATTCCCTTCTGTGCTGTTAAAGCTGCTTTGACGGAGGATGTATGCTGCTTCGGGGCACTCACCATGGCGGAGTATATACGCAGAGTCTGTGCAGTCAGATGAAGTCCTGGAACGTACTTTGCTGACCTCCCCACGCTCAACGCCTGTCACACGCTCCAGCGCTACAGCAATTCGTCCAATCAGCTCCTCCATTTGGGCCAAACGAATGTCAACGGTCTGCAGCGAGGCCTTCATGAAGTGCTCCCTTTCATTGACTTCCTCCAGACGCATTGCCATATTTTCCACCCTGGTGGAGTAGAGCAGAAAGAAAATAAGACGTTATAAGCACTGGAGGGAGCGGAGTAAACAGGGATAATGGTGGGGAAAAAAGCATTTTTTTTTGTATCTTAGTTCCATTGTGCTGTGTGCATATTGCAGGATGTATATTTGCTTTTGTTTGAAATGTGCACTATAACATCTGTAGGCCAGGTTTCAGTTTCTTCACATCCTCTATCAACTGGCAGACAGCACATTGGACTTATTTGTAAACCAATTTGCCATAGGCTGGAGGTTTAAGGTAGAATGCAGAGAGAGGTTTTCTGTGCAGCCATGTGTCCGACCTTTCAGAAGTGACTCTGATCCTCTCATCGTTAGAGGAGTGAAATCGGTCATCTTTCTCTCTGAAGTACTCTTCTATGCACTGCTCCTCAAAGTCGTGGACTTTCTTCAGCTCATCCTCTGTGATGAAAAGTTCTGTGGATGAGGAAGTGATAATGCTTCAGTATCATATCATTTTTTTTATCACAGTATAATAATATCTAAAGTTCAATCAAAAATATATATAGTTGCCAGTGTTGCAGCGCTAAATGTTTATTGCTAATGTTTATTGCCACTCACTCAGTCCATAGTCCCTCTCGTCATCGTCATGCTTGCGCCAGCGACAACACAGATGCTTAAGGACCATAGTTATGTGACTGAAGATGATGAGGGGTGGAGGAAGGACCGGGCGCTCATGGAAGGTCATAATGAGCTGGTAGCGCTGGAATTTCCAAACCTGGTTGGAGATGGACTTCACCTCGAAGAATGTATTGCTATGATGATGGACGACACACAGAAATACAACACCAACCAAGAAATGTCAAATCCACTGAAAGCTAAAATTAACTAAATCAAGTCATCAGTGGCACAACAAAGATCACAACCAGGACAGATAGTATACAGCTTGATTGGTCGACTCCTTCACTTAGCATGCTACTGGACTGCAGAGACAAGTTTGGACACAGAGAATATTTGGAGATAGAAAAAAATGTGACAGCCAACACAATAAATGTCTGCCCAATGTGTAATGAGATTAAACCTTAAATTTAACAATTGTTTTCTCCCCATTGTGCACTTTTTGGTAATTACCCTGACAAATGTGTAGAAAAGGATGATTATTCTTTCAACATGGATTATTCAGAGGCACAATAACAGATCATTAGCATGATAATGTCTCTGCAAACGAAGCACCATCCCATTCTGTTAATACAATTTGCTACCAGCCTCAAATGACTGTGGTTAAACAGCAGCTCAAATACAAATTACTGTCAATTTTATTTCACTCACACACACACACATGCACACACACACACACACACACACACACACGCACACACGCACACACACACACACACACACACACACACTCAAATGAAGTCTAAAAGACACTTCGCCCATGTCTATTTTGTTTAAAACAGTATTAGTTTGATACTTCTATGAGTAAAATCCATGTCTCATTAATGTTATTTCTATCATCATGCAGCCAAAGTAAGTAATGATTGTTTACGTACTTGAACACAGCTATGAGTAGGTTGACGAGCAGTATGTTGGCCACCAGCAGGTAGCAGGCCATGATGGCTGGGACAATCCAGGCACCAGTCTTACAGGGAGGCAGGGCCACCACCCCCCCATCCTCTGTAGTGATGTTCTGCCCACAGGGGGCTGCACAACGCCACAAAACAAATACACACACATAAGTTAATGCAAGGTAAACTATGACATAGAGACTTGAAGCCATCATGAAAATTTCCGTAGAAATTTGTATATGCACAACAAATTAGAAAGACATGCTGAGACGCAACATAAACTAAAGACAAATTATATAGTAAAAAAAACAACTTACTTTAGCAAATTAAAATAAAGAAAACATAATACATTCAAGCACATACTGCACAATACCTTACAAGACAATAATAAAAAAAACAAAGAGACAAGTAAACCTAAAATACCAAATAAAATGCAGAATATTTTGCAAAAAAAACAAGAAGCATAATTTGTCTTTATGCTTCTAATAGAGGGGACTGGAAACTATAATGGTAGAGGCTAATGTTTGAAAATGTGCATCTGAAAATAAAATACACACCAAAACAATGCATTAATCATGTCTCATCACAAGTTGTGTTGCCAATATATTCAAACATGCAGGAGATGTTTAAAATATATTGTCACATATGTGTGCCATAGCTTCATTCCGTAATGGTTGATTGTTTTGAATCGATGTATTTAAGGTACACAGTATGTTTTTTCCATCTGTGATGGTTCAGTTGCTGTGGCTTATCTGGGGAACATTCAGCATTTGTTCTTGGTTTGTTTGCCTTTGAGATTCATTCTAGTCATGCTCATCATTGCTTGATGTTCAATTGTTTCACACAATGCAGCCCAAAGACAGAGAACTGAAGTAATTTGTTTCTATAATTCAAATTTTCACCCTCAAAAATTTGGATAAAAAACTCTGACAACTGAACCACGTGAAAAAACAGATTACAGATGATGAAAGGTGGCTGATTGATATATTATGGTCTATGTGTGTGTGTGTGTGTGTGTTTTATATGTTCATGGTGTGGTATTCATATGTAAATGTCAATGTTCTTATTAAATGTTGCCTATATTAGTATAAATATTTTTGCAATGTTGTAATTTCTCCAGTGAGAAGCTGAGCCAGCATAAAAAGGGGGAGGGTGATATGGTTTATGTGACAGACGGCGTTAACATGGCAGGGTCACTTCTTCAAATGAAACTAATTGAAAGTCAAGGCAACAAAATGAGTGGAAGAAAGATCAAGGGAATATCATACTTTCCTCTTGATGTAATAACTGACCAAAAACAAAGAGTATAAAATATTAGAACACATTTGAAAAGTGCTATTGCCACGAAACAGTGCCATTTGTCAGCCAGTGCCAAAATTAGTAAGGGTAAAGTTGCTTACAAAGCATAGCCTTACGTCAAGCTACTAGTTAGTCAATCCAAGATTTGGAGAGGAAAGGCAGCCTCATTCATACACTTTAAATTTTCTTAAACAAGCTTCTGGTATTTAAATAATATGCTGTTTAGATTTAGTAGCTGACCCAAGATACCAAACACATGAGGGCAACTTTAACCTCAGAGCATGTGGAGCCGCATGCACACTTTTGTCTCAAGTGGCCTCTAGTGGTAGGAGTGGGCATGACATGGTGGTAACGTGAGGATGATGAAGGAGAGGTGGGTTAGGTAGATGTGATTAAATTGAGGTTTATATCTATTGATTTACTGGGGGTTTGACTGCATTGGGCATTGTGGGATGGAGCACTACTACGCCAGGTTCCGTAAGTTCGTAAGTAATTGTCGGCCAGCCAGAGTTTGTCATTCACCCTTTGCCTTAACTTCCTACTATCTGAAACAAAGAATGAAAACATTATTTCAGATCTCTTCTCTTTGGGCCACTCCTCACATTCTGTACACACCATCATATATACAACCGTACAAAAAGACAACAGAACAGCACGCAAACGCACTCTCACTCTCAAGACATCTTCTCACAGACACTTTATTGAGTCAAATGTCACTTTGTCTACATGATATAAAATAATGTAGAGACAAAAACGATCAGGCCAAACACAATAAAAAGTGATGCCCTCATGTAAGAAGTTCAGCAACTTGACAAAACAATTCCGCCGATATGGTGTAAATATGTCAAGTATTTCCCAGTTCCGAATGTGATGTTATTTGTCTTGTAGTACAGTATTTTAATATGTGTTATAAAAGGAAAACTTCTGGTAATATGCTAACGATGGTGTGTATTTGGTCACATTGCTTACATCTCTCTTCAGAGTCAGCAGCTATTTTCCCCTGAATTAACAAAAGTGAAGTTTATTGAAAAGCTCTGACACTCTGGCCCTAAACTTACGGTCAATCTGGTCGGCAAACACCTCTCCGTAGATCATCCAGTAAGGCATGAAGAAGATGTTCCTAGCTAGCATCCAGGATGGGTCTTCATTAGGGTTGAGGATGGCCTGACGCGCCACCCCAAAACTCATCAGCACCACCAACATGATGATCACAAAATACATCATGTCGATCATCTGACAGAGGGAGGGGGGGGTAGAGGAGGACCGTCAAAGAGAGAAGGGAAAGAGTGAGTGGTTTAAGAAGAGAAACACATGGGGAGCAAAGTGAAGAGAGCAGTCCACTAGCCTCTGTTACATTATCCGTAATATATTTTTGGATTAAATGTGATATGCATTGTCTTTCAAAAAGCTGATACACATCTAATAAATAGTCACACTTGCAGGCCAAATTATCACTTTATTCAAATCACGAGGTGCACACGAATTTGGCAGAATAACAGCATTGTGATACTTCAGACTTTGAAAAGTATGGCGGTATTTCATTTTACATTTACATTTACATTGTCCTCTGAACTGCCCTATTTCAAATCTGTTTTTGGTACTGCGTATCACATATGCCAAATACCCGACTAAGTCATTGAATCCAAAACCACCCACCTCCATTAACCGTCCACCCCAGCCCAACCCCCTCATCTTTAGCTGATTTTCATATCAAAAAGGCATTTGTGTTCTGTAGCGCACAGCCAATGTCAAACACAGTTGATCATCAGACACATTTGAGCCTTTGATCCCTACTCTAGTTTTGTCCTCATGTTTGCATCAGAGGCTCTGATCTTGTGCTCTTTGAGATCAGACAATGAGGTTTAGAGGCACATAAGCTCTATTAGGACCAAGCCTGTACACCACATACAAATTAAACCCTTGCAATCATGGGACTCAGTGAACTCTTATAATTAGTATGGATCATGCAGAGTAGTGGTCAGAAAGTAGAAAAATCTGACATAAATGAAGAACACATAATGGGGAAAGGAGAAATGAGAAATGCTGGAGATAGAAAAGACAGACAGACAGACACACACACACACACACACACACACACACACACACACAATACGCCACCCCTGCCTCCTCTCACCATCTTGCCAATCATCATCACATAGGGACCCAGGTACTTGTTGACCCCAAAGATGTCCAGCAGCCGGATGTACCAATAGATGATGTTGACGCAATAGATGACCCGCCCGTAGCTCATAAGCGGCGGCTCCTGGAGACGCAGAACCATGCCGATGGAGAATATGAGAATGGCCATGAGGTCTGTGATGTTCCAGTACTCCTGAAGCCACACCTTCACCTTCTGTAACAACTTCCCCGGCTCTGACATCAGGATCTGGGAGAGGGTTGGAGGGAAATTGTTTGAGAAACGAGAGCAAGATGAGGATGCTCGCATACAGGAACGATGAAAGGTGTGTTCATAAACCAGAAATTGAAGTGAGCCCCAAAAGTGATTGAAATAGAAGCATAGAAATACAATACATCATGTCCACCATAGGAGGGCAGTATAAGTTCACCTATCAGGGCATCTAGCAGATGTCTGAGGAGGCATTGTCGTGCAGCTGAGAATGATGTGCCATAATGATTAATGCATTTGATACACTTACAGTACACACACAGCCACAGAGTGAGGCTGAACTGGTCCCATATGGCCACATACCTGTATTTTCTATTTACTGTTTTTTTGGGGGGGGGTTTCCCATCTGTGTGTCTTGCCTTCATTTCGACCCCCCTTCCTTCTCTCTCCCCGTGACTCTTTCTTTTGCTTCCTCTTCAATGGTTGCAACACAGTTTTCCCTATTAATCATGAGCTGTTTGATGGCATGGACATGATGCTTAGTCTCTCCACCACAAAACTCACTGAATTTAAGCGTAGGCGACATTATGGTGACAAGCTTTGTGTCTACAGTTCACTAGGTAGTTAGTGGTGAAGAACTGATTCGTGTGTTATGGATGCTGGTGCACAGGATCTGTTGTACCTCTCTCATTTTCTCAATGCCGTTGGTGAAGATGTAAGCGATGACGATCCACTCTTGAGGACAGGGCCACAGGTCCATCTTTACCAGGACAATGTAGTTGAACAACATCAGGTAGCCCACGTAGGCCAACTATGTAAAAACAACACAGCAGAGGGAAATCAGCAGGGACACATTCATGGCTATGCGCTGGTGTTTCTGGCTTTTCCCACAATGGCAAACTGTACATCAATAAAGTTCAGAGAAATAAACTGACTTGAATGGCTTTTGTGTGCAACTGCTGACATTAAATGGTTATTTATTAAATGATTGACCCTCATTATACCTCTCTTTAATGCGTTATTTTCAGATGTGATGATAGAGATTTGATGTCAAGACGCCTGATTGCTATACCTCCAAACCTGGCCTGAAAATGTCCATTATGTGTCTCCTGTGGCTGTATCTATTTAAATCCATGTCAGCTGTTCACTTTTCATTTGTCCTGCACTTATTTGCGCACTGTGGCTTATCATCAAAAACATTCTGATCACAATTCAAAACCAAACCATCTAAAAAAAGCAGACCTGGACAACCTGACATAAATGTATTCAAAATCCATTTTATATGTTTTCCTCATTCAAAGGTCCTGACGTTACTGGATTTCAATCAGATATTTGACATTTTTGATTCAGCGACTGGTGATCTAGTATCCTCCGAGATCATTTAAATGGGGGAGAGGAGGGGAGTAAATAGACACGGAAGAGAAAATGGGATGAAACAAAAAGGCAGCCAAAATATTTTCTCAGTATAAATAAACAGTGAAATCCTTGCTGGTGATATAAGACGTTTTCACTGGGCGAGCAAATTGAAGGAGCCCAAGACGGAGTATGAGAGACAAAAGATCAGCTTACATCAAACATTACACATGCGCTCACGGGCAGATACTGTACAAGACACAAGCTTTACACAGACTTCAAAGACATCTTACAGAATCCAGATAAACAGTGTTGTACAGAAAGATGTTACGACAACCACGCAAACCCTCTAAATCTCAACTTCAAATTAAATAATATTTACTTATCGTAAAACTTAATTCAAAGACAATATGCCATGACTCAAGAGATTTCTGTGTGTCTTTACACTGTTAATACAAAACCTTCTTGTTTGATCTTCAATCCCTTTCACTGGCCTATACTTTTCTCACTGTGTTGCTTCCACCTCTCTCACACTAAACCTTCTCACCCCAGTAAAGCTGTGTGATGACAGGGTGGAAGAGGAGGATAATGAAAATACAGGCACTGTGGCAGGAGAAGCTAAAAGCAGGGAACCAGGAATTGATGCCGTTGCAGAATTACAGAGAGCACTGACACTGCCAACAGAAAGCCGAGCACGTAGGTGGTGTTGCAGAAGCTGACACTGACCGTATGGAACCAGAACTTGACAATTGGAGCGTTGTAGAACTCGTATATCTTGCGTCCCAAGGGGATGAGGCGGTGGCGTTTCTGAACCTCCTCAACATCCTTCTTTCTGGATGTCTCTGTGGCTACCTTACCCAGCATTGCCTGCCACATGGAGCGAGGCAGGAAGGAGTGAAAGGTGTAAGGGATAAAAAGAATCAAAGAGTGGGAAGAGGGACGTGTGATGGATTGGAAAGGCCGAGTAGGATGAGCAGGGGAAGATGCAGAAAGAGGACGGAGATGAAGAAAAGTATGTGGGAGGTGGGATGGGAAGAGTCGAATAACAAAGAAAAAAGGAGAAAGGGGAGAGGGTTACATTATGGCTACTGCACAGTTTTAATATCAAAGTCAAAGAAGCAAGCACAGCCAATGTCATCATTCCGAAATGTGAAATGTGTGTTTGAGGTGGAGTGTTGGGTGAACACTGGTAACACAGTATGACGCAGACACTCATGGATTGTGTCTCAGACAACAATTAAGAGACAGAAGAGAGACAAGATAATGACAGAAAGAAGACAGAAAAAGAAAAAGATAAGACATAGATATTTCATTTCAATCTGTGACACATTTCCTTATCCATGAGAGAGGGTTCGGAGCCCACTGTTTTTATGGGTCATGGTCTTAATGTCAAAGCAACACCAGACCCGTGAGGGAGTTCATTCAGGGAATTGTATTGTATGTCAGGGGGTGGATCTCTCTCTATATATATATATATATATACTGCTCTAAAAAGGCAGAATGCAGTAAATACCTATTACCTAACTTCAAAGCGGACCTGAACACCAAACACACAATATCTGAACTTTGGCTGTGTAGTTACTGCGTCTGCCTGTGGTTATATATACCGTCCATCTTGCAGTTACTGCACTCTGGATTGATAAGCTGTGTGCTGGTAGGACTCGTTGCAGCATTTACTGCACTCTCTGCTGTGGAAAGAGTGCTAACTAGACAGCTTAACTGAAGTACGAGGGCTTTATAAAGGGCAACAACTAAGTTTAGTTATGGATTTTCCCCGAAGTTGCTGTCTGTAAATGAAAAATATACATTTTGATGAACTGACATTTTGGTTACTTAGTATGTTATTCCACACAATTAAGACTGCAGCATAAAAAACAGCTAAACTCCTGCTAAAGCTAGCTAGCTTAGCAGATCTTCGTAGCTGCCATGTAATGTTTGACTCTAGTGAATATTATGTGATTTAGTGTAGTTAAGCTATCTTTAAATCACATATTTATATCTAATAAATTAATGTATTATATTGATTTAAACACATCATATACGTAATATAAGTCTTAAAAGTACTCAGACAGATAGAAACTTGGCCAAACACTGAAATATTTGATTGTATTCTCTATATGATAGAGTGCTGCAAGGATGACATGTTTTGTAAGTCAACCCCGGAAGTTAGCATCTCACAAAGAAATGGCTCATTCCAGCAGCACTCTACAATTTAAAACTAAAGGTAATCAAACACTAGTTAAAACGGATAAGAAAGCTGAGAGAACATATTTTATTAGTAGATAGTTTTTAGGTATTGAATAGTTTCTAGGCAATGTTTTTTGGGGTAAAATAATCAACCCAAAAAGCGTAGAATGAAAGCATTACAAACCTTTTATCTGTTTGCCATCCAGTCTGAACACTTTTAACCCTTTCTCAACTTCCCTGTGTTGTTACTGCACTCTGCCTTTGTAGGGCAGTCGCAGACCTGGGCAAAGATAAAATGTTTGAAACTCTGTCAAAATATTTGAAATTTATAATGAGGAGTTGGTTGAAGTTCCCAGGCCACTGAATAGATACAATAGTGACAAAACCATCACTAAGAAATCAAAGAAGAAATCACCATCAGTAAGGAACTAATGGATTTCTATTTTTTTCCAAATAAGAAAAACATATCCAGCTTCAAGTTTTGTCTAAGGCACACACAGACAGGGCCTTCAGGGTGAAAATATGCAGATGCCAGTGTGTAAATCACACCATGCCTTTACTGTACCGAACATGCACATTATCCAATCGGCAAGTGGACAAAAGCTATCGCACAAGCTACAGCATTCATCACAGTGTGGTTTATCTAAAGCATCTGAGGATAAAACAATACAATCTCCCTCTGTGGTGTAGCAGTCTGTGTATATCTGTATGAATCGTTGTGTGATTCATAAGTATCTGAAGGTGCATTTGTACAGTCAGAAGCCAGGGCAATAGTAAGGGGCTAATTGCAAATGCATTCTCTAGCAGCAAGGTCTTTTGTTTAACACCACTGTGCCTCAAGGACTGCGTGTGTAAAATCGCCCATTTGCGCTGGCTTGCTGGCTGTGCTCAATGCAGATGGAGAGTATGTACAGGGGTGCTGAGGGGCGTTCAACTTCAGTTCAATCATTTAATGGAACAACCTTAGGTCCAGTTTATGTCTTAAAATTGTGTTAAAATTCCAGTCGTCCTTTAACACACAAATTGGATCTTGGTATCATCTCCAGAATTGATTGGATTGAAATGCAACGCGTCCTAATCCTGCTGTACATCCATGTCTATGCAGATGGACCAACTCTTCCACTGTGAGCCGGGAGAAGGTGCTCAGACTCTGCATGATTTAAGCTCTGCAGCAGCAGGCGGACATGGTTATATAATGCAAAAGCCTGGGCCTCCCATGCTCAACAGCCGACATGCTGAGTGGTATGCTGCAGCAAGCCATCATCATGATGGGAGAGAGTGAGGGGCAGCAATCGGCTAGCATACAGTACTGTACCTCAATCAGAACTGAGCTTGGAGAGAGGGAGAAAGAGAAAGAACTAGAGAGAGAGAGAGGGAGCTGAAAGGAGCAAAGAGAGCGCTGGGCAGAGAACAAGAGGGACCATATGAAAGGCAGAGAGAAATAGAGGAGATAGATGGAAGAAGAAACATACACGAGGGAACCCACAAGCGGCGACAGACTGAGACGCTACAACTCCACGACCATGTCTTTGCTGAGACGACGAGAAACAGGAAAGGTCTATTTGGCTGGAATGGGTCCAGCTGGCCCGAATAGAGAAACAAGTATGTGTGTGTAGAGAACTGTGTGCGTATTTGTGTGCGTATCGACATGTCATTGTGGACATAAAACTGGTCCACGAGAGATATTTACAAAGGACACAGTATCTGGGCTATGTATTCAATGATCAGTTTTATAGTCTTAACAAAGCAAGTGTGTATTGTCTAAAGTTTGAATATGTGTATAAATTCTGAGATGCAGGGCTGAGGTGGGTTCTCTCACCACGGAGTTGTACTGCGCCTCACAGTAAGATCTTACTGTGAACTCCATGTCTTCCTCCTCCTTCTCCTTGACTGGTTTCTCAGGCTCCTCCTCCTCCTTCTCCTGCAGGTAGGCCTCCTGATCCTGGGGCATGTAGGACATCTCATCTTTGTTCTTGAACTCCAGACTAAGGATGGATGGCGGCAGAAGCAGCCCTAAGATTACCTGGGTGATGAGAACGACAGAAAGTGAAGGAGGAGGAGGATGGAAAGTTAGGGAGAGGAGCTGGAAGCGACAAATCACAGATGAGATAAAGGTGTACAGTTATCTGAGTTCTGCTGTGGAAATTAGGACACACGGAGTCTCGAACAAACCGACCTTCATAATTGGTCTGCGACACACACTTTAGAAACTCACATAATGAAAATGTACCGACATGAACACCTCCCCATCATGCCCCGGCTAAAAGCTTTGGTATTTAAGACAACCAACTAAGTGTTCTCATTACTGAAGTCAATTACAAAAGCATTAGTCCAGACAGGATGCAAGGTTGCTTTGCTGCCACAATGTATGAGAGGGACACACACTTCAGACACAAACCAGGCAACCATGGAAAGCAATAGAGAGGCTTTTAATGCAGAGGGAAGGTGAAGAACAAGGGAAAGAGAAGTAGATGTATAGCTGTGCAATCGAGTGACTTCTTATCACTGGAAGCAGCTGTTTGAATAATTTAAGAGTGAAATTAAACTGTTTTCATTCCATCGACTACTGGCTCAAACTTGGAACGGAAATGTAAGCAATTTAATTTTACACGAATACCACAGCACAGAAACTGATGTCTCAGCTTCTCTCGTCAACAGGAGTCAAAAGCAAAGATGTCAGTAATGTGTCATACTTATTGATGTGAGAAGTAATCAATATACTCATCTTTGCAATTCATAGTCCATCTGTAGCCTTCAGTTACCATGTTCTGATATGAGTTAGCGTGTTGGAGGGGAGCACATGGCTGCCCTCACAACTATAGCTACTCAGAAATGTGCACACATATTATCTTGACAACATTTTGACAACGTTATTTGCTGTATGTATCATGAACTCTTGGGGGCACCGAATCTTGTTTGTTCCACTCGTGGTTTCCTTTCTGTCTTTCTGCTTCAATGAGCTTGCTTTAGCAGCGCCCTCTCTCCCTCCCTCCCTCCTGCAAAGGCCAAACCACACTTAAAGCACTGTGTGCCCTGCTCCGTGAAGCTAGCCATCCTGTCTCACTCTATGTATGAATGAGTGTGAACCCAGGCTTCCCTTCAGCAACTCCCAGGGCAACTCTTCATTATAAATAACTCTAACCTCTCTGATCTCAGCAGCTGCCTCCTGTCACCCTCCTGCCAGACGTCTGGAAGACCCACATGAGCAAAACTTGCTCAAAAGTCAACCACCAGTCTTCACCGAAACCTCTCCCCTCGTCTCAAAGGGATGTTTACCACACAAGCCTCCATATGAAATATGTGGGAATTTGTTTGAGTAATTAAGGTCAGTTCTTCTGTCCCCTTTGGCTTGAGAAAATACTTTTTAGGATTATAAATGAAGTTGTGGTGGAAGTTCAACCAGGAGGGCAACTGCGCCCGACACACACTCCTAAAGTTTCTCTTTCCTCTGGCGAATCCTCCTCCTCTTCCCTGTCGTCTCAAGATAACTTGACTGCATCACAAGACACTTGAGGTGTCACAGTTGAACTTATCTTACCTCGATAAAAACACCTGCATTCATCTGTTATCAACATTACTCTGTTGGTCTCTTTGATTGAACTGAACTGCGTACCATGTACTGGTTGAAACTTCTGCTGCCAGGCTTTTAATGGGCAACAAAAGCATCACAGTTCATTTCAATGTTGTACTTAAAGCACAACTTGCCCCAGAATATACAAAAGATCATATATGTGTATATTATCACCTCTTTACTATTTCACTATGATGTTGTTATTGATATGCATTGTGATGTTCTGTTTAAATAGTTATTTTATTGATTTTACTTTTGCTTCATTTATTTGCTTTAATTGTCTTGTGAAGCACTTTGTGACATCTGTTCTGAAAAGTGCATTATCATTACTTGTGTTGTGTCTTTAAGGCTTGAAACGCAATAAAATACTTTAGTGACTGAGAGCACACAGCTTCAGGTACAGTATTGAACAACTTTCTGATATCAACCAAACTGCAGGATTTAAAATCTATGTTTGGTATAATATCATTTTAAACAGACTGAGCCTGGTGACCTGTCCAGTTCAGTGCATTCTTGGGAATGAGTGATCTTGGTCAAACCACAGTTATGACCAGACAGATTAGTATCTACTTTCATTTTTCCACCTGTACGGTTTGGATCGTACATGGCATAATAGGCATTTCTTACCGCAATTTCTCTATACTATCAGCCAACATATGTACGTATAGATTTGTACTAAGCTGATACTGGGTGGCCTCTGCTTTTAATAGAGGCACATTATGTCCAAAGCAATGTAAAGTTTTATCATAAATGTTCAACAGAAAGGTAAACATCAATTCTCTCCTCTAGCTTCACATCCGCACATTTCCACACATCACACCTGGTAATTGTCATGTACAACCACTCTCCACATTTCTGTGAGCCAATCAGCAGATCCACAGGAGTGATTTAGGCTGCCTCTATGGTAGTTTCTCAGGGGGGTAAGTGGGTTTCTCATTACTTTCCCTTCCCAACTTCTCTTAGGCAGTCTGAAGGGATTCAAGAATTCCGATACAGCTCTGCCTCTCGAAGCCTGAAGTCACTGTGAAGTGCACAGACCATTTATACAATGTAAGTATGTGTTTCTTTACCTGCAGGTTATCCCAAACATCTGTCTCACTTCTATTACCTTCAGGCCTGAGTTCTTGCGCATGCGCAGGCGTCCCATCCACATGTCGGTCAGAAGCATCTGACTGCAGGTGTGAGCGATGAAATCTCTGTGTTTGGCCGCTACCGCCAGCTGCAGGCAGGTGGCGTTGCTCCAGTTCTTCAGCTCGTACGTCAGCAGCTTCATGGCCATCTGCTCATCCTGTTTATAGGACTGGTCTAGGAGTTCCACTGCCAGCTGGGCAAACTCTCTGGGAAATTATATGCAGGACATATACAGGCACACTGAGACATGAACAGAGACAATGACATACTTTGTCTAAACATGTAAAAATGTAATGAATCTGGTCAAGGAATCAGTGACCATCTGGCCAAATTTTGAAGGAGGTTAGATTATTTGCATACAAATACTTGCACACACACACACCAATACAACACTTTGCATATTAACACAGAACATGGGCATGGTCAAGGCCTTACATGACAAGCATATCTAATTCCTTTAGTCGATGCAGACACATGTTTACAGCAAAGACAGCCAAAATTCTCCCTGGTAATTATGTCTGTATCTTTTCCAAGGTGAGTGGGGTTGTTCAAGTTTATAACGTGTGTATACTGCATGCTGAACAGAGGAAGCTGTGTGCAGATTTCAAAGTTACGATTACAGAACTACAGAGATAATATGACATAATTATTTGGGGAAAAATCTGAATATGGGGCTGTAATGTGGCCATCACACACATATACATATACTCGCACTATCAAATTTTCAAAACTGCAAAGCACCACCCCACCAGCATTTTAATACATCCCCTTCCAGACAATAAAAACGTAAATCAGTGCTCTGAGATCAAGTTTCACCCTAATTTCAGCCTCTGAAAAACACACAGCACAATATTGCACACTACACTGGAAAGCAATCTGTCCTGTGTAGTTTAATGTCACTAACATGGCCGGGGTTTGGGAGATTTACAAAACAAGGGCTCACAATGTCTTGATGCACAGCACATGACAAAGTTCAGCAGAGTTGTACGAACGACTGAAGGTGTTTCTGTTTCTCTGAGAGGCTTTTCAAATGACTTATATGATATATATCAAGAAATATAAAGGTGAATATTCCAAACGTGTATACAGTTTGTTTGCAAGTGCCTCGGAAGACCAACTCCCTACAGCATGTAGGAATTACTGTATGAACTTCCACACATTTTACTTTTCACACGTTCACAAAAATATCCCTCGAGTTTATCCAAACACACACAGAAATGCGTTTACAAACACTGCATATGTAAAGATTACATGAAGGTATAAAAATGTATGTAGATAAATGAGCTCTGCTGAGGAAGCCAGACAGATTCTCTGTGGAAAGTAAACTCAAAATGTGTCGCTGTTCTTTGAAAATGTGTGTAAGTATGCGTGTGCGTAGGGAGTTTTGGTTGGTGTGGCTGTGCTTCATTTCCAGTATCTAAAAGAGTTCCCCCTAATTAACAGTCATTTCCATATCCAGCATTTTTATCTCTCTAGGTGATTGCCTTCATCTCAAATGCATATCCTAAACTTACGAAGATGCATGTTACAAGATTTTTGGATCCCATAGGAGCCTAGAGTAGTCTGAAACAGGTTAGTTTAGAGGGAAGAAGGCATGTTAGTGTGTTCGTGTGTGTATCTGCACACAGGTGATGGAGTGTGAAGGTATACGTTCCCGTCTAGACTCGCCACTCGACTTCGCATGAATCATTTAGTGCAGAAATGTTTCTGTGAGAGAATTCGTGCTCAGCACTACAAAATCACACGTAATTGAAATATCGCGACAGATGGCACATATTTCGTTTCACCCACCTGGAGTTGTGGTTTAATTCCTGGGAGATGTCATCCACCATGTCGTTCTCTGAGGCTTCGTGTGCCATGGCTTTACAAAGCTTACATGCTACCAAGGCCTTGGCCATGGCCTCTTCCCCGTGCTGCCAAAAGAACAGCGCCATCTTCTGACGTTTCATAAGCACGGCCCACACCATAAGCTCGTGGAAGGGGAAAGGGAAGTGATTGATTTCGGGGTCGTCCAAATCGATGTCTACTTCCTCCTCTCGTTTGCGTGTCGTCTTCTGGCGGCCTCTGCGGATGGGCATGTCATCCTGCAGATCCAGAGCAAGTTAAGTGGGGGGGAAAGAGAAGGAGACGGCCATGTTGATATACGTATTTTGGAGTGATTTGTTATGGATGATGTTTATTACCAGAACAAGATTAGGAGTGTTTTAAATTGATGTTTAACTATTTATGTATGTATTTATGTAGCCTTGGGTTCTGAATTCGAAAAGAAACCCAAGAATGTGGATCGAACCCTTGGCTTTATCTCTGAAGGACTGGCCCTGTGTTTGGCCACATAAGTCTAATGTCTAATTGCTCGCCCTCCACATGATGAAAGTTAGTTGAATGCAGAAGCAAATTCCGACTTTGGTGGACTAAGGTTGAAGGACAAAGTGCTACACACAAAATATACATAACAGGCATGGTCTTTTACACTTTTTAATAAAATCTTCTCGTAGGATTTTACTTTTTATGTCTCCAGGTTGACTCCCTGTCTCTGGAGAGATTGACACTGCCAGTTAGTGTCTTCATGGCATGTCAGCAGGGCAATAATTTCACATTTTAACAGTTGAGGACTACTGACAGTTGATCAATTACAGAGGTCTGAGAAATGACCTTCAGTGGTTTTTACAATTGCTGCTTGCTTTCAGACAGATTACCTGGACATGATAACAGTGTAGTAAATTACACAGTAATACTAGAAAGCAACACTCCGTTTATAGCAGTTTGTGATTTTATGGATATTTAGAAGTTATTGCATAGTCATATATGTATGGCTACTATGTCCAGGTTGCCATACTGATTAAATGATAAACTGGAATACAAAAAGAGAGCAGGGCATTGAGGTAATGACTTTGACAGACACACACTAACAGGGAGACGCATTTCAAAAAGGCAGACATACAAAGGAATGGACAGCCATGCACATTAGATATAAGTACCTCTGAGAAAACTGTAGACACATACTGTTGTAAAAGCTTTATGATTTAGATACTTCATGGTTTGTACACCATGGATACACGGTAGTACACAAACAAGGTATTATGTAAACCCAGTTAGGTCAGCCATTACCAATTCAGTTCAATGTAACTGGGCTGCTCTGACATGTGTTATACAAGTTATATACATTTATACTGTCTGGAACCATGAAGCAGTTATGTAGTCATACATTTTTGTTTATTTTTTCATATCATAAATCTGAGAAAAAAGGAAATTGAAAACAAATTTGTACAAGGTAGTGTGAAATGTATGAATAATGTTATCTGATGACGAGCCTTCAACTGGCTCAAACGTGTATACAGATTGCCAGCAAAATAAAATACGCCTCGAGGTCTTCCTTTCAAAGACAGCAAGGCACACAGCACACACTTGACGACTACTTTTGCTGAAAAGGTCCCGCAGAATGACTATACAATCAACACATTATGAGGGAAAAGAGTGCGTTTTAAAACGAGGGAGAGGAATAGTGAAGAAATGACTGAATAACAATCTCGATGAGATCAACACTCACCTCCATCCCCAGCAGTTTCAGGGCTTTGGGCTAGAAAAGCAACAGAAACATAAACAAGCAGAACAAGACCTTGTCTAATGTATTTTATAGAGTAATTTACTCTATAAGCACAACACAGCACACAGATTGACAGACAGACTCACTCACACGAGACCAGAAATCTTCTATTATACGGTAAGTCACTCACTTTAAGTTTAATGGTGTTCTTTAAGAATAGCAGTTTGGTTCTGTTGTGATTCACAGTCTGCTGTACATACAGCAACAATCTCTTACGGTTGCAAGTTTGCATGTATTAAAAGCAGAATGTAGTTGTGCATTTGGTACAGTACTGTGTAGCTCTATTAAAGCAGGGCATGTCTGCATTATGCATTCATGAGCCATCATCTGAGTTGGTAAAAATAGCTCAGGTCTCCTGTTGGGATTTTGATATCTGCATCTATTTCAAGGCTTTGTTCTGAGTTAACGTGTGTGTGTGTGTGCGCGTGTGACTATGTGATCGCACGTTTATATCATCTACAAAATCACAGTAAATTGGAACTCTCTCTCTCTCTCTCTCTCTCTCTCTCTCTCTCTCTCTCTCTCTCTCTCTCTCTCGCTTTATCTGCGTCTGTCCAGCTGCTTTGTTGCTGTCATTGCAGACATACAATGTGATAAACAGGCACATGAATACTCACATACACACACACACACACACTCACAAACACACATATTCAAACATACAAACACAAAGGTGCACAATCAAGCAGAATTATGGTGTTTCAGACACAGCTGTGTATACTTCTATTTTCATCACACCTGTGGCGGTGTGTGAGGTATTGAGGCAGAATGAGAGAATTATACATCAGACCATGAACATAGACTAAATGATGTGCAGTTTGTGTGTTGTAAAAACACACAACTTCCAAATACTACAGCACATGATTGCAGTGATCAGTTCCTCCACTTTTGGTTGAAGGTGTGCTAATCAGCGAGATGAATACTGCAGTAATTGATATGAAGTGTGTATATTATTGGGGTTATGATGGCACATGATGAAGAGCCACTGCTATGAATGATTTGTTGCATCGTGTGTCTACATGATGGCGACATGGAGAATAACAGGAGGACGACTTTTATGTTCGACCTCTGCTGATGAACACCACCTTGATTGGAGGTGATCATAATTTGTGTGGAGTTAGTGACAATGAATTCCCTAACGTAATGTTTTCAATGCGATCTTTTGTAATGGTGTAATTTTGGATATAGGTTTATATTCCCTCCTAATGCTACATTAGCTAACCTAATCTAAACAAAACAAAGCTCAGAATCCACTTGCAGTATAAAAAACAAATCACATTACAGTATGTAGTTTACTCACTTTTGCCATCCCTCCTCCAAAACATCAAGTATCACACTTGTTTAGGCCTCCCGCTCATTCGGTCAGGTCACAACTAACCTGCACATGCTAATTTATTACTCGCATCGGCAAGGTCTGTCTTTGAGTACACGGGCCCTGGTTAGTATTTCATTCATTTCATTATAAAACATAATTTGGCCGTATTATTCATCTTGCTCTTATCAGGGCTAATTTGATCATGAGGCTCATTTCACTGATACTGAGTCCTTTGAATAATGACATAAAAATAAGTCCCAGACATCAGTGTTGAAATGCATTAAATGATGAGATGAGAATCATTCACTCACCCTCTTGGGTCCAAAGAGGTTGTGGTACAGAGTTCTGAATCTCTTCCTGGTGTAGTTACACCGATATGCCCCGCCCATGAGGTATTCTATGACCAGTCCAATGTCGATGAGGCTGATGCGGTAGTCCGGGGGCAGATTTCCCTAGAAAACCATACAGTGTTAACAGGCAACAACCCGAGCCACTTGATTAATAAACAAGAGGGATAAAGTGTACAAAACATACACACTCACTTCACAAAATCCATATCAAAGTGTTTTTGGCTATGAAAGAAAAACATGATTATCTGATTCACCTTGAAGTAGATCCAACTGAACCCTGGATATTCTCGCTTGGAAAGAACACACAATGTCAGTGAGCAAGAGCAGGGGAGATGAGACACACAGAAACTCTCAGGCAAGATCTCTCTTCCAGCCTCTTTAATAAATTGTCATCTCAACCAGACTGTGGTTCAGTTTATGTTTTTGCACTTTGTATTCTTTAAAACCATTTGTATCCTGGTTCGAATCTAGAAATCTGGAGCTATTCCTCCAGTCTTGTGATTGGTTCAACCAAAAACTGGTTACAGTCTCAGGTGTGGTATTATTCCTGAAAGCTCTCTTGAACATGAATCAGTAAAGCACCAAGCTGTGACTTGTTCTCTTACAGGGGAGTAGAAAGTGAGAGGAGAATCAAAACTCAGGTGCAATTTGATTCATAGAGAAAATACAAAGACAATTAAAAAGGGCGTAAAGAAAACAATGATTTGTTATAATTGCATTTAGGGAAATAATGAGATCTTCTCAGTGAGGTTCAATGCAGTCTTGAAGAAAGGAAAAGAAAGAGAGAGTGGTTATGTCTCTTTAGCCTGGAAAGACAGACAGCTATTAACGCTGCAAGCTAGAATCATTGTTGAAATAGAAGCTCTTTCACGTCAGGGAAATAACTATGTCAACTCTCGCGGCTCCTCCTTGTGCCCTCAACATCAACCCCAGATGCTGCAGTCATTATTCTGACCCCCGCTGTTCCTTTGAGATACACCAATTACCTTACATATCTTTACACCTCTCTCGCTACTTCCACTACTCTCCAATCAGATGTGAGATCCCAGAAACTCATCCCTATCCTGTCGTCATATCCAAAGTCTTACCACTTCATTGGTGGTAAAGTCTCGCAAAGCCCTGTAGGCCATCTGATACACTTTGAAGTAAGAGAGCCCCAGACACTGTTTGTCTTCTCGTACATCCGTGGTTCAAAGTGAACACAAAGCTTCACCTCCTCACACTCATATATATATATATATAGTTCAAAAGCACTAGTCTGCGGTCAGCCAAGCCCTCTTTAATTCCCTGTGGTAGTGAAGCTCAAGATAATAACTGTTTGTTTACACCTTGTGCGAGTACACACTGAGAGCTTAGAGCGCTGCTGTTTTTAATTCTGCAGTGCAGTTAAGTTCAAGTTGCTCTCCTGAAAAGTTCTCTACAACATAGCCACTGCATTAACGGCCAGTACTTAAAGGTGCTCAATACAGAATTCAGACAGTATAATTGCCTCCACGTGTCTCTCAACATGGAGACAACTGAGCTGGCAGCTAGCAGCTAACCAGTGGGATACAACAGAACGTCTCACATGCAATAAAAGCACACACAAGCATGGCCTGTCTATGAAACTCAGATTACAACACACAGAGGGAGAGCGACTTCATTCGTTCCTCAGGTAGACAATACTCCACAATATTTTTACATTGCAAATACTTTTTGCTGCTATTTCTGAATGTCAAATTTAGCACCTGTCTTTTTGCCAAACGTACCGAAATCTCACCAGATTATCACAAGAATGTTCCAATAAAATGTATAATGCAATATAAATTAAGTTAGTGCTCCCATGCATCAATCGTTCAGGCCCATTTCTACTTTCAATTAGCAAAGAGAGCTAAGAAGAAAAACCACCTGTTACATTCAGAGTTTCACCTAATATCCTGAGACACAAAGTGTATTGCTACCAACCTTTGTCCACAAAACTGCATTGTTCATTTACTCCGTAGGAAAACTAATTTCTGCTTTGGCAGCTTTAGTCTACAAGCCAATCTCTGTGATTTTCTGTTTTCTGACTCAGCTTTCACACAATTGAATGAATGAACTAGATTAAACCTGAGAGCGGCCTTCACCGGACCGTACAGCTGTTATTAGCACAACATCTGCATTCGAATCAAAACACTACCTGTGAAGAGTATGACAAAACAATCCACAGAGAAGAATGAGAAAGAAAACAGCGATGACATGGTGACTCAATCTGAGAGATGGCAGTTCAATCTAATTAGCATCATACTATGAAACAACAACGAGACACAAACACTCAGCTACACTACGGCAATTACACACAGCTCTGCAAAAAAGATGAGGATGTTATGCCATGCACTACGCGGTGTATGTGTGTGTGAGTGTTTTGCCTGTGTGCAAAGTAGCGTTGTGGGAGAATATTAATTGCATATTTTCTCTGCACCAACGTGAGATCAGAGTTGTGTTTAAAGACAGAAAAGAGGTAAAGAAGGAGTGATTACAACATCAAGCCTCTTCAGCGACTCCCAGAGGAGCATGCGGCGTCACTGTAATCAGTAACATTTTAATTAATGAACATATTTCAATGCTAATGGTGGTGTTGCTGACCTCTCAATCATCTCTCAACAGTGGGATCAATCCTAATTGGCATGCAGACATGTGCTGAATTTAAAGTTCTTGGTTTCTGCATTTTATTGCAGTAATCATCAAGATGCTATGAGAGATGTGCAGCAAAAAACACTGTAACACTTAAAGTGTTTTGGCTTAAGTGCAGCCAAAACCTATACATAGAGAGAGGATTCCACCATTTCAGCGTCTTATACATGTAAAATTCACAGTCCTGATGAAAAATAACATCTATGCTATGTAAGGGAATGTGCAATATCACTATTCAAAGAATCAGATGATACTGCTTGCTAAAGGAACACACTTAATACTGTTTTTAATTAAAACAAATAAAAACAGAGATTCATAAATTGTGTCTACTGAGTTCTTCCTTCTCAGCCTCACAGCTGTTCCACTGCGGCCTCAGTTTGCTCAAACTTAAGCTCTGTGGATAAAGCAGTTTTTAATGCATGTAGTGTTTGTGTACCATGATAGTGTGTGCCTTAGAGAAAGCACAGAGTAAATTGCTGAAAAGTCATGAGAGGGATGAGAGTCGTGCATAGCTCTACACAGCCACTGCAGCCCGCAACTCCAGCTGAAAGAGAAATGCCGGCCTCTATTTGCAGTATCAGCAGCTAGGGCTACCAAAATGTAGACACACTAATTGATGCAACACACAACGCAAAAAAGCAACTGAAACTATTTAGTCAAATGTGTCTTCTTTAATACACACATTCAAGCCAACATTCCCATACAGTGTGCCTGAACAGCCACAGAGCTAAAGGGACGGCGGTGATGGTCTTACCTTTTTGACATCTCTGACGAGGTGGTACAGCGTGTTGGACGGTCCATGTCTCTGTTGAAAAACAAACAAACACAACACATAAGTATATTATTACCATCACCGACAGTTCCTTCGGACAAAACTGACCCTGCCAGCAATATTGTTCAAAACCAGCACCATGTTTTCTTTTTTTTTTTTGCATAATTAAGTCAATATTTTAGTCTGACACTGTTCCCTGGTGTGTTGCTAAAAGATAACACAACTAGTATTTACAAACCATTGAATGTGCATTTTTTATTACCGTATTGTAGAGCTCCTCCAGTCTGGAAAGCGTGAGGAAACGGTGCATGCTGACTCCATTTTCAATCAGCAGCTTGACAAAGTCCACTCTGTCCAGAACTAAGGCATCCAGCATCGCCTGCTCCAGGGAACCGACCTAAGGCACATGGGATGGAGAACATTGTATACCACTGATACAAGAGAACTGCATGGAAATGAATAACGATTGACCAACATCACTTACTTAAACTACAAAATGATTATTATTATAGGATTTCACAAAACATGTGAGTGGAGCCACACGTCATTATTGTATTTCTCTTCCATAGACCAAACATCCAAAATAGAGTTGAAATAAACTTAGACTCAAATTAAGCATGAAGACTGCAAGGAATGCATACTTCTCAATTATGATCACAGATAACCAGAGCAATCCTTGATTATTATTTGCAAACATTTGTCCGGTGCTGAACCTTTAACCCAGGACTGATCCTGAGCTGCCTTCTGCATCAAAATCACCTGTTAAAGCCGACAGTATCCTTTTATTTGACGTTTTAGTCATCATCTTTCTCTTTCTAATCACGTTTCAAGTTATTTTGTGTGAATGTTAAGCATTCTGAAGCGCATTTTCAGGAAACAAATCTCAGGTATGGTACATTTCAAAACTGAGGTACATTGCCAAAGACCTTTTTAGGCAAACAAACAGCATTTCTGCTGCAGTACGTTTATTGTCATTAATATTGTTTATGGTTCTTTCTTACAGGCCACTGCTGTCCGTAGATGAAGATTTGACTGCGGGCGATGTCCACTCTGTTCCAAGCCAGAGCCAAACTCAGCTGGTCAGGAGCTGAAGCGTTGGCACCTAAGAGAGGATACAAGTGTGTTGAGACACAATGTCGTGTTTTTGGTAAACAAGGTTGCTTAAACACTGATACAAATTCAGAGATTCAAGTTTAGAACAATGTACAGTACTAGTATTCATTAGCTGCTGCACTTTGTTATTTTAACGTTAATAAAGACCTTAAGTCATGACTGCTCATCTTATATTCTCTTTGCGTGCTTGTATACTCATTTTCCCCTGCTGGATGCTATTTCATATCGCTCAATGTTCATCTGGTAGACAGAATCAATATAGATTCCATATTCAAGATGGAATACTTTATTGCCACTTTAACATGAAATCGCTGATAGGAATTTGGTTTGGTTAGCTCACACTAAACTAAATCCTCACATCACATACAGTAACTGCCTCAGGACGTAAAAACCAGCAGCACCACCATGTAAAACAAGTGTTCCCATGGAGATGCTATCAGCACCACAAACCAGCTGTGATGTATACCATTGTATGCATACCCTTACTGTGTCTTATACAGAGGAATAATTACTGTGCATCCGTTATTTAGGAGTTAAGGCCATATACTGCCTCTGGGTAAGTGCTGTTGCAAAACCTGGCTGCTCTGGTTATAATACTTTTCAGTCTTTTAAAAGGTTGGGATAAGGTTAAAAAAAAGATAATTTGGAAGGGTGACAAAAAGTCTTGGATGATCTTTAGTCCCTTTTTTCCATAGTGTAATGGTGTAGGTTTCAGCAAGGAGAGGTAGAGATCCTTGTCTATGATTCTTGATGCTGTGAGTATCATTTTGTCCTGAAGTTTCCTGTCTTATGCTGAAATGTTTCCATACCACACAGTTATTCTGAAGGTGAAGATATGTGGATATAACATACTGAACATTAGTCAGTACTGCTGTAGAGTTGTCTTATCACTCTAAAGAAGAGGAGATTGTTACACTCCAAAATTTGTAGAACTGTACTTTGAATTTCCTGACAATTTACTTATGACCAAAGGTTTGACGGCCGCTGTGGCTGTGATGGGAGTCCACCAATACTTTTGTTTTGAAATGTACTTCTGGGTGTGAGATATCTGATGGTGGTTGAGCTGCAGCCTCTTCACTTATGTAGAGTGACTTCAGAATTTGACCTTAAGTCACTCTAAATCAGAGAGCAGAATAACTGCAACATTCTGCAGCATGACCATACACAAGAGGATCCTACAATCACTTTTCATTGATAACTGTGAGTATCTAACTCAAGAGATCTCACCCAGAAAATGTGTACATTCATCTGGCATGCCCATAACAACATCACTACGTGACTAACTTAATCAACACTTTTAATGGCACACGCCGACTAGTCTGCCTTTAAAGCCTCGTTGTGTATACACACGCATATGCGACCGTAGTGTAGATTGTTTATGGCCTAGCGTTCACTTTTTACTTCTGCCGATTGCATTTGCGTTTAAAAAATGATTGGCGTTCATTTGTAAACAAAATGGGTAAATATCATAAACTTGTGTTTGCCACAAATCTTATTTTGTACACTAATCTGAAAGCCAATGGAAAAATCCCATTGGCTTTTTGTCAAGAGAACCAGTGCATTGTTGACTTTTACAAAAATCATCCCTGCAGCACTCTAAAGCGACATGACTCACAGTAGATTCATCACACTTTTCCCAAGCAGCTAAAAACATCAACAAAAGATCTTCAGTTTCTTCAGCTGGTAATCGAACAATAATTCAGCATGGTGAGAAATATACTCCTAAATCTTTATCCAAACACGGTTTTCAGCAGTGGTGCTCTGGAAGTCTATTTCTCTCTCTCAGTAGTGGAACTCCCTATGGGCATCCCTTGGCAAGGCGTCCATGCTCGCCAAGGTAGCGATAACCCGATTTGTTCAGGTCCTATGCCCTGACAAATAAGCTATCCTGACCCTAACTACTTAAGGTCAATGCTTTACCTTAACCAATACGCTCCGCCTCAACCAGCTACGCAGGGTGGGTCTTGCTACGAAATGCAGTGGGATTCATAATAACACATCTCTCACCTGTTCTTCTTCTGCAATTGTGCCATGGCTACAATTTTAGACGACCCTCTACTGACCATGACAAAAACTTAATTAGATGTTAATCTAATGTGGGTCACATTTGCATTTATTCATTTACATTAACTGACGAGCAGGCTGGCTAGCAAGGCATTCATGTCTTATTTTTAATTCTGCGGAAAAGCTTGTGCAGAGCCTCTGCAGAGCTGCAGAGATTGGTTTGCTGAGCTCGCAGAGAGCTGCAGGGACGCGCCGTGGACCTCCTGAAAACTGTGACTAACGCGTCAGGAACACGCAGAGCGCATTGGCACACAGCCGCAGGAGTATCAACCAGACATGCAGATCATGATGCAGACTCATCGCGTGATCTAAACGTGTAGAGGGGAGGATGGGAATACCAGAAATACTCACAGTGACATGACTAAGAACATTTTAAAACAAATCCAATCTGAATTTAAGACAATTTAATACTTTTTCAGGCCTTTTATTAGTAGATGTGTATTCATTAAGCCATTTTAAGGATCTGCTTACCAGCCTGATAAACACAGACAAAAAAAAGACTTTCTGGACAGATCTGATTAATGAAATAAAGATAAGACAAAAGTCTTGGATGGCATTGCTGAAAGAAGGCATTCTTCATCTTTTTCTCTCATCTTCACCTTTCTCATCACTGTAATAGCTTTGCTGCATGCCATTGCTGTTTGGTAAAGGACATATTGTCGGATGTACATCTGCTTACTTTCTCACAATGCAGGGCTGGTTTGTTTATTGAGCGTTTTTCTTTAAAATTATACGTGTTAACCTGCAATTATTTTTGCACACATCTTTAGTTTTATTCAAACACCCTGCAAAATGTAAGAAAATTATTATGATGGGGTTTATGATCATCTTAGCCCGAAAAAAGACTTGTGAGATATGGCCCAAGTATGTACAGTAATATCTCCTTCTTTACGTACAGTATGTCTTAAAGGAGCATATACAACAGTGATACAGTATTTATTGTACGTGATACGTCTCAAACACTTCATCCAACAGACAAAAAAATAAGAGGCAGTATATAAGAGACAGAGGACAATACATATAAAACCAAACCTCTCTTTTCAGAACTGATTAGAGCTGTATGCTCCGATGTAAAATAGCTTCACTGTAAAATGCTATTGAATATGCTGCAATAAAATACTGTTTTCTATCTTAGTGGCACTTAACCAATTAGATCAAACAGAAGCACAGTCTGCTGTTCACATTAATAATTTACCTGCACACCGGGAGGAGTTAACCAAAATGAGAAAGATGAGGCAACAATTCATCCCGGCCTTTAGAGAAATCCCCTGTTATATAAAGTATAATAATAATCCCTTGTGTTTAGGCCAGTCGGTGTAATTTTTAATAAGCACAAAAGTATCATGACTTTACACCATGCTCTCTCCATCTTAAAGCACTGCACAGCATTACTGGAGCTTAATTGTGTGAGTTCAGACAGAGCCCCGCTAATAAGATCCAGAGCCTATAATAAGAGCTTTAGTGGAGATAACTGTATGTGTAAAGGCAGGGTGGCCTTGCTTTATTAAAGGCTTGTGGTTTCACTCAGTCTGCCTACAGGGAGGTTGAACTGTAGCCAACTGACTTTATGGACCCAATCGTCAAGATATTGACTACTTCAGGCAGCGGACCATCAAATACTCTAAACTCCCCTCTGTCACACCATGTGTCTTTTGCTGCCACTTCTCTAAATCTCTCTCTCTCTCTCTCTCTCTCTCTCTCTCTCTCTCTCTCTCTCT
>NW_022280039.1:2506976-2507850 GCF_004355925.1 Anarrhichthys ocellatus
CTCTCTCTCTCTCTCTCTCTCTCTCTCTCTCTCTCTCTCTCTCTCTCACACACAGGCTCACACACTCACTCCTTTTATTTTTTTTCCTTCTGCTCCTGCTCTGTTCTCCCCTCACCGTGTATTCCTGACAGTGCTGGGCCTTGTTGAGCTGCAGGCAGTAGCTTAGTTCTTCAGCGAAGGAGTCTAATCCAGTGTTTTAAAAAGCTCTTGGGCAGGATGTGACTGTTTTCATTTTACACTAAAAGCCTTAACGCGTCTCATTCACTCACTCAGATGCAGAATGAGACTTGCATGTAAAATGACCCTCATGTTGTTTACCATAATGCCTCCTTTCACTTCGATGATCTCCTCCTTTTCATTTTTCCTATTTTGCCTTTTCCTTCTTCAATTTCTCCCTGCACTCATTCATCTACATGCCATTCCTATCACGATGTGAAATGAAATGAATAGAAAGGGGATAAAAAAAAGTGAACAGAAATGAAAGACGGAGACAGATGGAATTGATAAAATACATGAAACATAGAGGAAGTAATAGGGCTCAAGAGCCTATGGGCCACAGAAATAATACATCTTGACTGCTACACATACATGATGTAAAACATGTTTCTCTATCACTCTCTCCCTCTCCAAACTTGTTAAGTCTCTGTGGAATGAAATGTTCCTCTGATAGTTAATCAACCTCATGTTTACGTCATGTGTTCACATGTATAGGTGTGCCTGCAAACTCCAGCGGGCGGCGTGGGCGTCATATTCCTTGAAAAGGGAAGAGCAACCGTGATCAATATAAGCTACCGCAAAATCAATCGAAAGTATCGATCTATGAATCCTGTGTGTGTGTGTGTGTGTGTGTGTGTGTGTGTGTGTGTGTGTGTGT
>NW_022280039.1:2507860-2513219 GCF_004355925.1 Anarrhichthys ocellatus
TGTGTGTGTGTGTGTGTGTGTGTGTGTGTGTGTGTGTGTGTGTGTGTAGAGGGGTTGGGGCATGGGAAACATTGAAGTGGGAAATAGGGTAGAGGATGAGGTGGTTGGGTTTAATTGCTATGTTTGCAGTTGAGGAATTTTCAATTTTGTAACTCAAATTCCTTGCCTTTATTACTTAACAATTAGTTGCAGTGTAATAATTGCAGCCACTGCTACCTCTCTAGCTCTCTCTATATCTTACTATGTCATACTTTAGTGCTGTGCTGCTGTTACTTTGCTGATTAATTATTTTATGTGTTGCAGTGTGACATGTGGAGGGGGAAACCAAGCTGGATATACGCCTATAAATCACGTTTTGCTTGTGTGCAACAATCGTAATGCCCCTTGACGGCTGTGTATAACATTACTTGTCTACTGTGTGTATAGATAATGAACTTGAACTGTGGGACGCTGGCCACACTGGAAGCATAAATGTAGTTCTGAGAAATGAGGAGCTGATGTGGTATAATAGCATATATTAAGTTGTGTGTCTCATTCAAAAGTGATTGTTGACCTCAAGGGAAATTAATTTGATAAATGGAAATTAAATTGAAAGATATACTTCAAAAGAGATTAAAAGACACAATACATTTCATTAATTCATTGGCGATGGTAAGTGTCTTCCTCTAATTATTTGTCTCTGGCCACACAGTTAATGAGCAGCTGTGTTCATACGCATTGATTATTCTGCAGGTGTTGTATTATATTACATATTGTATATTGGGCATATATTAGCATGGAGATCTGAACTCATTGCAAGCTTGTCTGCGATAGCTTTAATTGCTGGTAGGCCACGAGAGCCACAACCGCCTCACATTTAAAGGAATACGTTGATATTTTGTGAAATACACTTCTTGCTAAGAGTTAGATAAGAAGATGGTTGTACAATAAATATGTAGCTAAAACCAGCAAAATCGTCCAAAAGCACCGCTAAAGCTCTCGAATGGAATTGATATCTTGTTTAATCCAAGCCAGTGAATACTGGACTTACAGTATATTGGGCAGGCATTGATAAGAGGACCACATTTTCAGTTCTCCTAAAACTGTAAGAAAGCAATTGTTTGATAAGCTAATGTAACATAAAGACTGAATGCTGCAAGTTGGCTTTCGAGTCTTCCTGCCATGATCAAAAATTGCTTAATGGAGCTTTAAAAGGGAAAAAATAAGGATAGATGTTTATGTTTTATTCCTAAGCTATGAACTGCAAAAGTAAAAACATACTTTGTGTGCTTCGAACATGCACCCAAACTTGGAGAGGGAGAGGAATGCTTTCTGAAACAATATCATCCTCCATTAATGTACAGAAGCTTCCAAACAACAACATCACTGGAGGGAGACAGTGAAATGGAAGCCGTTTACAGTACTGTACATTCTTGCTCCAGCACACGCACATGAATGCACACACCCACCTTTTAGTAATGCTGTGAGGATGGCAAGGTCAATGTCCTGATGACCATCCGACCCCATCCGGAAAACTGTTATCTGAGAGACAACGAGAGAAAGAGACAGACGCAGAGAGAACGAGTGAGAAAAAGGTGCATTAATTCTACACCAAGCCAAAGTGTTTGAAAGCTAACTCTATTACTTCTATTGATGTTTGATTGAATGCATCAAGGCTTATAGCATACAAAATTAAGTCACTTCTTCAGAGAGAGCGCTCTTATTTGCTGGATTAAACGTCTTCACTAAAAAATACTGAGATGCAGGAGGAGAAGAGAGATTGTATGGCTCTCATGTAATGTACTGTATCTCCTCTCCAGCCTCTCTTCCCTTCTTGTCGGGAGGGAATGAAGGGATGAGAAGGCAACCGAGGGGAACGAGAGTAAAAATATAACAAAGAGTGAGCTCAAATAAAATGTAACCGAGTAATGCTCTCCATTACCAAAGATCATTTTGCTCTTTTTTCTTTTTCCGTGTCAAACATTTTTTGGATAAGGCTTTCAGAAAAATATTTTCCACTATGGCCACTTGAAGCTTTCGTCTGTGTAGTCTGACATGTCCTTTAGCTACATTTTTCATATCCTGCATGAGATGAACTAATGGCGCGATGGATGAAAGCCAAAGTCTGCTGAGAGGGAAATCTGAGAAATGGGGCAGCTTTTCTGGATTTTTTGTTTCTTTAAAAATATAGCATGTACACCCGTGTGCATGTGTGTGGGCATACATGCTCGTATGTGTGCATGCGTGAAGGGCACCTTGTGGATGTCGTCAACGAGAAAATGCGTGTTCTGAATGCCTGATGAGCTATTCCTCTAATCCCTCCCTCCACCCATCCATCTCCTCCCACCTCCCTCTCTTCCCTGCAGTCCATCTCCCTTCCCATCTCCGCCCTCTAAATGGCTTCATTTCGTGGAGCTCTGGGAATCTGCGGGCTTTGCTGCTGCTTTCCCTTGGGCAATGTTGTGGGCTAACCTTCTTTCTCCCTCTATCTCCCTCTCTATTCACACAACCTAAATGCACAACAGTAATTCAATTTACATTGATGATTTACAGTATCTTTTACGTTAGCTCATTCATCTTTTTTCCACCACATGCTGATGACATTTTGGCTCCTCCCTGAGAGAGAAATGAGTGTGGCATCATGAAACGCAAGGGTAGATAACCTTGGGCACAAGCTAGCTTGACCAACGGCACACTACAAAAAAGTGTGCAAGAGAGTTGGAAATGTGGAAGTGGCCTCTCATCTGCATGCCAAATTACCTCAGCCTTTGGCAGTTGCACTGCCTGTTATTTAGAGGCAGTTTGGTTGATTTTTTCCCCCCACCTGCAGTCTGCAAAGGCCCGCCCCACTCTGCCTCTGATTGGCTGGTACTCGTTGCTTTCTTCACATAATTTGTTAAGCTTAATGCTGATGAACAAGATTGGTGGAACTTTCAATCACTAATAGCGGGAGCATCTAAGTGTGTGTGCGTGTATGTGTGTGTGACGGTCACTATCAGCCTGTGTAATCTCCAGGCGAAATAGGAGTGCAATGGGATGTGAAGGTATCGATTGAGGACTTCATGAGCGGGGACACCAATGAGTCGCTGGTGCAGTGTGTAATGTGTTCATGTGGTTCTTTGAGTTAAGTTATATTGTGTGTGTGTGTGTGTGTTGTTTTTGAATGATGCAGCCGGTGGCTGGATTATTATTTGCTAGAATGCATCTTTCGCCTTCACTCTAATGGATGTTAACAACACATTTAGGGAGCCATCTGATGAACACACATGCAATACTGTGATCTAACCAAGTGTGTGTGTTTAAAACAGTGTGTTTAAGACAGTGTGATTTGTTCTGTGTGTGCTCTTATGTAGTGAGTGTAAATTGATTGCAAAGCTGTGACTTTCTAACAATATCAGTGTAAGAAATAACCATCTATCATTTTTAAGGGTCTGCTCATGAGTGAGCCTAATTTCACCTAATCAGTATAGAATCCTGTCCTGGCCACTTGTTCATTATAGCCTGTAGTTATCGTTATAGCAGGTTGGAGAGTTCCCTTACAGACACACACACACACACACATACACACACACACACACATACACACGGCTTGTGGCTTCCTTCAGGACAAAAGATGGATCACAGTGTGATAGAAGAAAGATGATGATTATTAAAGACATTTGGCATTGTTTCTATTCTCCCCTCTCTCTCCAGGCTTTATCTCCACTCCCTTTCTTCCACCTATTCTCTTTCTGCCTCCCACCTACTACAAGGTGCCTGTTAACATCATCCTCCCACTGGCATGCCAACCACCCCAACTCCCCCCTCCCACATTTGCCTGCTTCCTCCTTACTGCTTCCTCCCTTTTCCTCTTCCTCAGATCACACCTCCAAGGTGACCCTGTGGATATACGCTACCTGTTATCACAAAGGCTCTACAATACAGAGGCTGAGCAACACAGCCGCTATGACAACGCAAGGTTGTGAATTTAATCTCAACGATCACACGGGATCAATAAGTGTGTGCACAAGGCAAACAGTCGGCCTCTCCCTCATCTGCTTTCACCCTTTTGTACAAGCAAAGGTGCTCTCGAGTACTTACTGTGAGCAAACAAGTTTATTGAAATGGTAGACACAGCTTCGTCGTATTTTTGTACTAATGGCATAAACTCACCCATCCATTGTTTATTACATTTTCCATGTGTTTGGTCAAAACTGTATTCTAACATATCTTAACATTCTGAATGTATTTTGGCCTCAACACCGACAATCATCACCTCAGGGGTCAACATGCAAGGGACAGGGCACTGACTCGTGTCTGTCGCACTCCATCACTCTGTTGACAGGAATAGAGGAGAGAGGAAAAGACCGGGAACGATAAGTAGAGGGAGAAAAGTGGAGGCAGGGATCAGGAAGAAAGACGTGAGGCAGCAGGAAAGAAAAAGCGTGTGTAACGCAAAGGACACAGAAGGAAAGAGATTCTGTGTTGACAAATTCAAACGGATATAAGAAATGAAAAAGGAAGAGGCAGTGCAATCTTTCTCAGTGTGACTGGGATCTGTTGGAGGATTCCCACATCTTCAGAGACGCTAAGCTACGAGCTTAGAAGAGGATCAGAAAACTGCTCTCCACGCAACAGTGAGCCAAGCTGATTGGAAAACATTCATCTTCATTTAACAGGCAAAGACCCTGCTCGTGCTGCTACATGTACATACTGTACAAGACTCCCCACACACACACACACACACACACACACACACACACATATAGTCCACAAATGTTTCCAAAGCATCCTCTGTAGTCCATACATTTACAATGGTTCGCAGTTCAGATCTGTCAAAGCTCTGCTAATGGTTTCATCTGTGTGAATTTGAGCATAACATATTTAGATGAATATTTATTACCTTCTGGAATAAACCATGAACCAACAGGGTTAAGCAGCACAGCCATAGCAGAGAAAAGAGAGACATACGTTTCTCTATTCATGACATTTTAAACTGATAACTGCCCTGCTGATAATCATCCAAGGCATTGTCTTTCTTCAAGAATATATCTCTGTTTGTGGCTGAAACTCCCTAATGTACCTCATTTTCACATGTACTCTCCACCCAAACTATTTGCTTTCCTTCTCTTCTTATGTCATTTTCTGCCCACTTTCCCCTCTCTCCCTAAATCTGTCCCTCCATCTCTCTCATGGTCCATTGAAGTCACTCTTTCCTTCTCCTCATCATCCTCCCACTCGTTTCTCTTGTCAGAAAGGAGGAGGAACATTGCGGGTGGGTGCTTCCTCCTCAATATTTAATCTGAATTAAACATATAAGGACTATTCTACACTCAATTATTCATACCAAGCAATCATCTTGCCCCCCCCCCCCCACCTGCCTCTATCAGAGGCATGTCCC
>NW_022280039.1:2513319-2537281 GCF_004355925.1 Anarrhichthys ocellatus
CCCCCCCCCCCCCCCCCTCCCATCACAGATGAAGTGTGAAGGGCTGTGAGTGAGAGATGGTGAGGTAGAATGAGGTACTTCTCTCTTAATTAGACCTGGAATTGGATTAACACGTTTCTAGCAAAAAAAGAAAAAGAGTTACATGACAACAGGCCTTGCTGATATTTAAAGGCACTGGTTCACACGCAGCCTGTAGACTTTTCAGTGTGCTGGTTTGACATTTATATGAAATGATTTAATCTTTATGTTGAAGGGATACAAGAAACAAGATAAGCGATGTGAATACATGAGTACATGAGGTAGATAGTTACCCTTATCATCCATCCAGACAAGTTGATTCAAATGTGGCCTATGCTTTCTTTTTTATAACACACCATCTATAAATCTTACATCTGTTACCCTCAAGTAAAACTAAAGAGCTTGCACATCATTCATTGAGTAGCTTAACAATTATTTCCCATACCTTCCTTCTCCGACTTGGAACCTAACATTCTATCATCTATCAGAACAGATTTTTTTCTTTGGCAGATGATCAAACACACTTCTAGATTAGACCAAATGAAAGCATAAAGCAGGTAATTGGTACTATTGTTTGCAGCTGCAAAGAGCCCTTCCCAGTTTTATAATTTACTGCCTAACTGATTTCACAGCAACATATTAATGATAAAATGTATCATCTGGCATCTTGAAATCACAATATTAAGGCATATTGAATACAACTGTTCCACTTTTGGTAAAACAAGGATAAAAACATAAAACACAGAGGTACACACGTACATATACAGTGTGTACTTACAATGGATCACAGGTTTATTGCCTCTTGATACAAAGCATAAACAGCCCTCAGTACGATAAACAAAGCAGAGGCAACAGGGAAATAACTGAAGCACAAAATGTCTACATGAATAAACCAACATGCTGAAAGACACATCCGCTCTTTAATCACCCTACTTCTCTTTGCTGCTTCCTGTTTAGTGCTGGAGAAATTATTATTCGAAAACTATTGGTTGACAATGTTCATGTCATTGAACTTACGATAAAATAAAACATAAACGATTTCATCAGAAGGTCAAGATGAGAGAAATACAGATTTAAGACGGCTCAGGCTAAGTTTTACGACCACCTTACAACAAATGATGTAAATACTGGAGTGTGCCACAACTCTAGCAACACTTTCAAAATGTTTCTGCAACACTAAAATCTCATGAAAAGTAATTTGGTGTAAGGTCGACATTAAGCAGACACACTCTCCCTCTCACAGCCAGTCACCTTTAGTCTTTCTCTTTTCCTCCTATTCTTTGGCTTTCCTGCTGCAGAGCCAGAAAAATGTAACTGCAGGCGAGCTGGCACACAGACAAACACACAGTCTCATTGTGTCTCTCCCTCTCACACACTTAACGCCTTTTGGCCCGCAGCACTGACCCAGGATGATGAACCCACATTTGCTGCCAGTGTAAAAGAGTCAATGCAACGTTTTTGTGACCCTGCTCCTGATCTGAGTGTTAACATGGGTTTGACACTACTTGGCTTTGGTATACAAGGTAAACACAGGTGTCTACAATTGTTATTGTTTTGGGATTGTAGTACTATAGAACTAATATGATCTCACTGCATCCCAATAGTAGATATTGACTGCAAAGTCTAGACATCTCAAGTCTTACGTTACACTCTTACACTCATACTCTGCTGAGTAGGTTATTAAGTGATTGGCTGCAATCTGCTGTCCCTCCAGGACCCTGAAGCGGAGCAAGAAAGATTATAGCCGACCCCTCTCACCCTGGACACAAACTCTTTGAGTCCCTTCCCTCTGTCAGGAGGCTTCGGTCCATCAGGACCAAGACCTCACGCCACAAGAACTGACCCCCACTGCCTCGGACTGTTACATCCCCAGGACAGTGACTTGCAGTTACACACCCTTGCACAACTATTTTCTTTAAATATAAACGTTACACTTTAAAAACATATTTGTTTGAATGTACACTACATTTGTTTGTTTATCATGTTCTCTATTTTTAAATTATAGCATTTAATTTTGCAGTATTTGTTTATTGTCACGCACCAATCACCAAGCCAACAGCAATAAACCGTTTCTGATGTCATCTGTAGAGACTCTTGAACATGAATGTAGAGTGAGTGTCTTGAATAACATTTAAAAGTAAAAATAAATAAAAGGAATTCACCAATTCTCCTGCAATGTCTGTCATTTTAGTCTCCAGATTAAATATTGCAAACTCATCAATCCTGCGCAGTTACTGCCGGTACAAGAGGGCATATACATAGTGACAGTACAACACAGAAGACCATCTACATAGCAGTTAGTATACTGGTAGACATGAACAGTTTGATCACCATGCAGGAGCATTTGAATGCTGCCGAGCTTCTTTTTATTTTGTGCAGGTCTATCCATTCTGATTAAACACAGTATTTCTGCACAGCTGCAGAAAGGCAAGTCTAATATTATGAGTATTATACTAGAATGAGATTCTAATGGTTGCTGCATAGGATTGTTTCCGACGAGTGTCATCAAAACATTACCAATAACTCCAGAGAATTGTAAAGTCAAAAACATTCAAAGCTTCATTCAAAAATCTTGAAGGAAGCTGACATTCAGTACAGCCTTACTACTTGTATTAAGTTGTCCTGTAGTATTATAATATCGGAGAATTGAAAAGTGGTTCAGTCTGATCTGGGGTCAAGTGGGTGACTTTAACACAGGTTATATGAGTATGGTGACCCAGCCGATTGGAAGCTCCCCAGAGCAAAATGAAACATGTTTATGAAAAAATATGAAATAGGCCAAGCCATACATGTTCTGGTTTCACAGAGACTGTGGGCACTGTGTATGGGCACTAATGATTGCAGTACGTGCTAACTGAGAAAAGCCTGAGTTATTATGGAAGACATACAAGGAAGAGGATTGCTTCCACTGAATATATTACCATAGAGTATGCTGACAAAGTTTTATGTCATTGGTAAATGTTTTATGGCATTGTTAAGATTATAAACCACAAATGCCACATTCATACATACTCCATGATGTACAGCATCCTGGTTATGAATGTTGGATTTTCCTGCTCTTGCACTCTTCTATCTGTGATCATACAGATCTATTAATTAGACAAAGTTACACACTGGCTGTAAAGCCCTTCTTTTGCCACATGACGGGTAGTGTAACCCCAAATGTCTGCATTTTAACTGTGGTTAGCATGTTAAAGAACACTTTCTTTCTGGCAGTAAATGGATTATCAGACAAATACCCGATTGTCCAGTAAAACACAGGAATATTAATACAAGGGTGGAACAGTTGGTGGACATATAACACTGCCAAAATCCACTTTCAGTTTTTTAAGTTCAGAGAGAGGCAGAATCAGATTATCTGGCCTGTACAGCTGCTCCTGCTGAATGATTCACACATTGTTCTGCTCTGGTGTATTGTATTCAGACGGAGCATCAGTGTGAGCATCAGACAGCCACTGGAACCCCACTGGCAACACAATCAATCCACTTACACGCTGCACAACCATGACCAATGCTGGGCTGCCTGGAAAATACATGTTTTTGCGAGTGCACTTTGTGTATGCAAATACTTTAGATTTTTTTTGTGTGTTACTCATTTTCCTGCAATTGCTATATTAACTGAAACACAAAATAAAATAATTATTCTACAGTATTTTTTAGGGCTGCACAATATTGGAATGTATATATCTGAAATATAAATATATTGTGATATGAAAAAATACAGGAATATTCACCCTAAATTTTGTACACCTTAAATTTCAATCTGTTGCACTTTGAGAACAAAATTAAGAGGCTAGATAAACAATGTTGTCCTCTTTCAAACATG
Source organism: Anarrhichthys ocellatus (assembly GCF_004355925.1). NCBI lineage: Eukaryota > Metazoa > Chordata > Actinopteri > Perciformes > Anarhichadidae > Anarrhichthys > Anarrhichthys ocellatus. Next base: position 2,517,164 of record NW_022280039.1, read on the forward strand.
TTTGTGCTCTAGCAAACAATGCTATCATAAACACATTGGTTGTATAAATATGAATGGTGATGACACAGCAAAAAAGTAACACCCACAAAGCAGTTTAACAAAATGGGCTCTGTGTTTCAAGACAGGTCAGGTGGGTTGGCGACGTCACCGCAGAGCGCGCACTGAGGACATTCTGCCCCGGTTGCCGCAGGGAGAGGGCGCAACACTAAAAGTCCATGGCCGAGTGGCAAGGTCAGAGTTAGGGGTGCTGTAAAGTTGAGGCAGACTGCACCGACCCAACTCATTGAGAAGTTTGAAAATACATACGGTGCATTATGAAACTGTGGCGGGTCTACCAGACTGTAGGTAATTAATGGCAACACAGGATAAATCATGGAAAATGAGAAGCATGGGAGTTTTCCTTTTGTATCAAGCAGCGAAAAAGGTGTTGCATGACGAGTTTGAGTGACTATAGTGCATGCGCAAATCACAATGTTGATGCTTAAACGATATATATCGTGCAGCAGAGTATTTTTACAAACTGGGAAGATTATTGCATGGTAAATACCTGGTTAAGTCATTTTAAACACCCCAGCCATTGTGTTTCAAGGTGTTAAGCTGAATTCTAGCTCAGCACTTTTACTTCTAAAAAGGTAAAAAAAAGATAAGGCTTAGGTGTGTGAATGATACTAATTACAAATGTACTAGCAAAATGCTACTGGCAACCAGCAGTACCAACAGTCACTGATCTGGCAAATATTCCCTCCCCTTTCTAAGGCATTAGAACCAAGTGGTAAATAAGTTAGTGATGCTGCACAACTAGGATACAGTAAAAGCTGCTAGCTGTTTGTTTTGTGGGTTGCGTGTGGGTGTTTGCATGCACTGCTGTGGTGCACACTTTCAATCACAATGTGTGTGCCATATAGAGCAATGTGGCAAGAAAGCCAGACGCCCACTGCTACTGTGATCAAATGTACCATGATGAAAACGTATACACACACAGACATGATTGTCACCACTGCACTTACAGCAGTCAACAGCATTATCAAGAGGTCGCTCTCATGTGTCTGACAGTGCTCTAAAGGCACTGGGAATTAAACACTGCCAAAGGGGAAAAACTCTCAAGGTGGAGGACATTTTGTGCCAAACGTCATCTGAATATATTTACATCCACTTAACATTACATGTCATGCATAAAGGATGGATTAATACTTGCTTCAATACAACTTTCATGATGAGCAAGCTTCAATTCACAAATCCATTTGTTCCTCCTTCACATATTTTTCATTGTTGGGCTTCTTTATACAGCAGAGACATCAAAGCTTGAATGATTGGTGATATTACTGTTATTGGTGGTTTAATGGTGTGTGTGTGTGTGTGTGTGTGGGCGTGTTTACCCATTTTTTGGGGACATAATTCTGTTAACACAGTGACATTGTGGGCACTCGCCTTCCTTATGGGGACAAAATGCACGTCCCCACAACGTAAATCATAAAATCCTAGGGTGAAGACTCCAGAAAATGAATGTAAGTCAAGGGTAATGCTCTCAAAAGTCATGAAAACACAACTGTGTGTGTGTGTGTGTGTGTGTGTGTGTGTGTGCGTGTCTGTCAGCTCTTCAGTTTTTCGTATACTGCTCATATGTTTGCTTTATCTGCATCTGCAAATATAGTCTTGCACGTGCAAATATGTGCATGTGCACGTGTGTCTGCTGGCATGTGTATGTGAACATTTATGAAAGTGACACTCACCAACTCCTTCTTCTTCATGCACTCCATGAGAATGATGAACAGATGTTGGGCCTGTGTGCGGCTGTAGGTGAAAGTCTTCTGGATGGTCACCAGCAACTGGTCTCTTAGAGACTCGTTAATTATGCTGCAGAGGTGCAGAGAAAAAAAAAAGAGTGTGTCAGGAAAGGGGTCGGATAGAGGAAGGAGAATAAAACAGTGAGGGGGAGGCAGGCTAATTAGATTTGCTTGTCAGTAAGTGAAACCAAGGTTGACTGGAGCTCTCAGTCCTACTGTCTCAGGGTCATTGGTGAGATGCGATTCTGCAGGTTTACCTTAATCTGTAACTTGATATATGAAGCTATAAAATCTAATTCTGAAAAAAGTCTATTCTAAATTCATGGTGTGTCTTATGATGAATACAACCAAAAAAGTCTACTATGGTTTTTTTTAAAGTAACACATTAGCACATTTCACAAAATGTATACATTTTTGCAAGTTGTTGCATCAGGTTTAACATCTTTTTCCCCAAAAAGCATATCTGAATAAATAACACTTTTGCTGTCATGTACAGAATACATGAAATTGTATACTTGTTATGTTTGATCTAAGCCACATTGTTTAATGAACACTAATATACTAAAAATATCAGAAATTCTGATTACCAACAACCTTTTCCACATTGGATAAGCATTGTATTAGTAAGTGTTTGCCCTTGGATTGTAGAATAATGTGCACATGTGAGTGCATACCCTCCATCCTCAGAGTATTTGTGTCCGAAGGCCAAGATGTCTGAGGCCCTGCCGCTGCCATCACACACAACCACAGGGATGGGCGGTGTGTCCCTGAGGTACTCCAGCACAATGGAGATCACATTAGGGCCTCCCTCTACGATCAGAGCCACCACCGGCACACCCTGACCAATACCTGCACATGAAAACAAGTGGGTGGTTTTAGAAAGGACAACAGGGATGAACAACACAGAAAAGAGGACAGAAATGTGAGGAAAGAAGAGGGAAGTTAAGAATAGAACAAATAAGTTTCATTACATCAGCAAGACTTGATCTCTAAATAGAAAAAAATACTTCCAAATGTGTTGCCAAGGTCCAAATTTGACACCTGTGAAGTCTCATAACTGTATTGCCAAGACACTCTACACTTTCTAATTATGGTAAAGAGGTTTTTTTTAAAAGCACTGGTACCAAAAATAACCAGCCCACTTTGTGCTTTGTTTTGTGGTTCTGTGGCATGGATGTGTGTGTGTGTGTGTGTGTGTGTGAGAGATTCAGTGATGAACCCCACGCTGTTCTACACAAAAAAGGCTCCTTGTCTGTAATCATTGTCTATTTACGGTAACTATGCATGTTTAGCAGGTTGGTTTTTCTGCACATGGTGAGACTATGTACAGGAGAAGGTACTGTAGATATGAAATGTATTGCCAAACTCTCAAAGGAATTTCCTGCTTGTGTTGCTCCTTTTCCTGCTTCTTGTTTCCTTTCCGTATTGTATTTCTCATCATACCACTGATCGTTGCCTTTAAGCCACAATAAACCCCAGAGTCCAATTCTGTCTTACCCCCCTATGTTCTGTCCCTTGTTAGTGGTCTCAGTTCAATCCATTTCCTAAACCCTCCTTCCCTCATCCTGCCCTTTCCTGATCTCTGTCTCACTTCCTGTCTTTCCAGCTGATCTTTCTATAGACACTCCGTTCTCCTTTCTCCCTCCCGTTCTGCATCATGAGGTTGTTTTCAGACGGGTGTTTTGACTCTTCTAATTCAAAAGCTGTGTAACTGCTGGATCTTCCCCGCCCTGCACCCCCATCCTGGTCTGCATAATTCACACGGGAGAAAGCGTCTCTTAAACACGCAGGCAGACGAGCACATACAGATGTGTGCTTACATACTGTATACACACACACACAAACATGAGCACACGCACACATTCAGAAGCATGCCCACCACCATTACGCTTTGCCTCACACAGCCTCGTGCGGCCTTGCAACAGGGACAGTTACATAAGGAGAATATTTTAAGGGCCTTGCCCACTTCAAAGAGGTAAAACATCAGTGTGCCACAACGCATCACACGACCATACATCAACAGAGCTGAATGTGAGAGAAGCAGACTAATAACTTGCATTTTGTATCTGATTCTTCCATTTCTTTTGGATGTCTATTTCTGCTGTTACCTGCATGTGTGTGAGCTTGCACTTGTGTCGGATCAAGCATTGATATTGATGACTAGTGAGCTTTGGAGGCAGCGCGGCAGTATCCAAAGCAGATTATTGTTCAACTAAGGAGCAGATGAGGAGGGCAAAGCACAGCTGTGTCATGGCTATAATTGGTAGCACAAAAACACACACAAATGCAGAGAGAGGCACACACAAGTAAACAAACCACAGATGAAATAGAATTCTCTTCTGCCCGACTACCCCACCAAAAAAACGAGCACATTTCCTGATGGCTCTTGACCTCTCATTCACAGTCCCTTTTTTTCTAATTAAGAGCTTTGACTACTGTATTTATTGCTGAGGGAACTGCGATGTATCAATATGGCTGTGGTGGCCCGTTCTTGATTCCTCTTCCTCTGTACTGAGCCACGTTACGAGGCTCTGTTTCTGACTCACACGTTGAACCATCTAAATAATGACTCTTGCAGACACTGCTTTCTTTGCCGTCACTTGATTGATTTTATTTTCTCTTTTGACAAATTGAACAGCAAAATATAATCTGTTAAGCGTGAGGTCAAAGACTATCCCGATGCCCTGTTCCGCACAAAGGAAAACCAACACTCGAGACTCAGTCCCACCCCTTCCTCTTATGCCAGCTGATCCTCATCTGGTTATTAATCACAGGAGTTCCTAACGAAGAGTAATTATACAGAATCCAAAATGTAACCTTCGTTCATAAATTAAAGGAGTCACACAAATATATTAGCAGAAATGAGAAATTATGATTTGTAAAAATATGGCTCTAACAATGGCAGCCCGTTAATTCAAATTAAAGCTCTCCACCCAGCCCAAATGCGGACAAATGTTCTCCTGTTTACTCCCGTGAGTGCCCTTTAACTCACATAAATGGCATCAAAATAATATTTTGACGCTAAATGCCTTTCAATTTTACTGGCCCTGATGGTTATAATTGTGATAATTCAATGAGAAATGTGTCTGTGAGAGAAACACTCTTTTTAGTTTTGCAGAAATATGTAGTGTAATGTATTTATTTAAAGTTTTTCTGGATTCATGGACACAGACTTTAATAAATTTTAATTGGGACTGCCACTAAAAAACTGCCACAGTCCAGTAATGTTCCTGGGAGCTTGACTGGGAATTAAATCCCAAAACATAGAAGTGTTAACACTCTGCCAACTGCTGCTTCTACTGAATTTACCATTTTATACTTTTTTAAGTTAAATCCCATGATTGTTGGAAAGCTGAGAGTCCTTTGAATAATTATCTCTGTAGAGGCGGATTTTGTGGTCTGAATTTTCCCTTTACATCAAATAAAACACTAAGTAGATGAACACAGAGTGGTTGAATAAGTCGGCACTTTCAGAAGAATACCTATTGTTCTCGATGAAAATGTGAACCCATAGCTGGAGAGCTAATCTGTTTTTAGAGTATTTAGTGAAGATGCAATCCTTCTTACTGGAGTTCACCAAGTGTTTCCTCTGCCAAAGTATAACGCTGTGTTTTATCCTCCTCATTACTCTACTTCTACATTCCATCAACTTATCTTTATGTTTGCTAATCCAGAAGTGAGGTGGAACAGGAAAATGTACTCTTGTGATAAATTAAACTTTAATAAATGAATTATAGTGGAAACAATGTTGTATCTTTTTCAAACAATTGCGGAGGTGTACTCCAGGGTGTGTTAGTACACACAGACATCGCTGTTGGGTTTAGGCACAGATGTAACTGAGACCACAACTACACCAAGCTGTGATGCAGACAGATATAAAATGTATATACCTAATGGACAGTTAAGAGAAGGATCAAATATAATCTATATCCTGTTCTTTTAAAAGTCTCTCTTATAAGAGTGGAAGTCGGGGTGCTATACAAAATGTAAATATATACCACGTACACTTGGTGGCTAGTGTAACTATCTGAAAGGTATTGAATAATTCAAACTAAATCACTGTTGCAACCTTGCAACACTGTGCAAGCCGCGCTCCAACCGTTTCCTGACCTTGAAATTGTCCTTGCCCGTCTGTGTTATTTTGGTGCTAAGCACACGGTGAGCGCAGACAGGTGACAGGTTCATTCAAATGAGGCAGTGCAAAAAAGAGTTGTAGATATTCTGTTGGGAATGAATATTAGACCTGGAGCTGAGAATAAAAGTCTGTCTATCTGCTGCTACTTGGGTGATTTTCACAACAAGCACTACTGCTCTTTGCATTTTTTTCTTCTTATATATTATAATGTTTTTAATAAGACAAAACTGTTTTTGTTGAAATATCAAACAATGACAAATACACCGATTTATAGCGTGACATATTATATATGTGGGATACATATTCTGAGGAAACTTGATTCCACACAATAAACCCGATACGCTCTGTACTGTCTCCCTCAACGCATTCAGCCTTTCCACCAACTATTCTTGTAATGCCTGTATCCATGGACCATTCACACACTCCAACGCATCAGATAACACAATCGGCAAACCCCTACTCTCTCCCTTGTCTCTGGATCTCATACATAGTTTTAACCCAGTGCCGCAGCCCACACCTTATCTCTCAGGAGGGAAATTATCATGAAACCGTGTGAAAAAGCAGAGGCAGAATAAAAGGAGAGAGGTGGGCGATGAGACTCCGTGGCCACAACTTTCTATATTATCCCGTCTGGGGGACGTGGAAGTAACGAGGAAAAGAAGGAAATAGGGAGGGAAAGAGGAGCTTGTAAGCAAGACACACATAACATGCTTAAATGGTCCTAATTAAGGATCCAGCAATGACTCATCCTCTGCGTGTGTGTTTCTGTGTGCGTGGGTGTGTGTGAGTGTCTGCAAGTTTGTCCTTGTATGTGTCAAATTTGTATCAGCATGACTGGAGGAGGTGTGTTACAGTATGTGGGTCGGTATCTTCGCACCTCCCCCCCACACTTGCCAACACACAGACTAAAAATGTAAAAAATGTAAAAACACTCTCCCTCACACAAACATCATTATCCTAGCGAGGACCAAAGCAGACAGGACACATCAAATCTGTGAAGGGGACATGACTCGACAGGCAACAGAACAAAAGGTTAGGGGGCACATTAAAAGGGCAAGGTTTCTCTTGAACTTTACTTTTTCAGTCGTGTTGTGACATCAACGTATGTTGTCTTTTTTTTTTTCATACTAAATCAGATGGCCTGTGCCACCTTTTTACCAGTCATTTTAGTCAAGTTGTAGCGTTACCAAGGCCGTGAGCCAGAGACAATGAATCACGAATGGTGTTATTGATCAGGAAAATACATTTACAACTGGGGAATTGGGTTTAAAGGATTGATTTGTGTGTTGGCGTGTGTGTGAGTCTGTGTGGATCCGCTTTTGTGAGAGCTATGTCTATGAAAAAATTGAAGCCTTGATTTGTTAGTTAGCTACTGTAAATATGTTTGTGGGTTAAACAATTGTACTTAAGGCAATGTATCATCCCACAAAGTCAAAACAAGTGTAAATAAAGTGAAAGTGTATAAAATGTCATCTGGATAAATGGGGTCTCAGTTTACTTGACTTGTCCTTGCCAAAACCCTTTTGGATTCAGCTCATACGACAGCTACAAGATACAGTGTATATCTCCAGTCTGCACTGACTTCAAATGATCCATAAAAGGTACAATAAACATGTCATCACGTCACAAGCACTACAGTCAGCCTCTGAGTAGTCGTAAAAACTCTGTGAACCATTGGAAAAGCAGAAAGTCAGGTTTATTGTATAGCCCATAATCACAGTTAAAAATGGTGTTTGTCACAAATATGAAGAAACAATTGGTAAAAAAAATAACTGTATATGACAAAAAGAAAAATAGAGGAAAAAAAATTGCTTTTTGTCCAGACTTATTTAATTGTTAAATAGTGTGCACAATCCAGCCCACACCCCCTCAAACACTGTGATTAGGAACCATGATTGTTGCGGGTTACGCTAAACCACAAGAGATAAAATCCTTGGAATATAAAAAATTCTGGGTGGAACCATTACACCAAAGAAGTGTTCTCTATAGAACCGCTCATGAAGTTTCCTAGGTAAAACTGTTTATGTTGGGGTCTGGGTAGAACCCTCTAAAAGGGTTTCAGGTGGAACCTCTATAAATGATGTTTATCTAGAAGGAAAAAGGGTTCTCATATGAGGACTAGCCGAAAAACCTTATGTGTTTCTAGTTAGCACCTTTATATCTAAGGGTGTACCTGGAGAAGAAGTTGTGTATCCAACCTGGCTCTGTTATCTCTCCCCCACAGGGCTGAACACTCTGGCAGTTCTTGTTTGTCTTTTTTTGTGTCCATTTGTTCACGAACACACCTTATCCCAAATTACTTTTACTGTCCCCATGCTGTCTCTGTATGCTTGTTCTCAAATGCCCAAAAATATTTTATCGGCTGAGCCACTCCCACAGAGTCAGTTCAGCCCCATTGATTTAAACAAATTTCCCCCCGTGGATGAATAAAGTATCTATCTATCTCTCTAAATAGTCATCGGTGCAGTACCACCACTGGGACCAAAGCCACCAACCAGGGGACTCTATATTAATTTTTATGACTCATGTATGGATTCTCTAGAGATCTGACTTTTTAAAAAAAATTCACAGCACAATTTATAAGCTTTACTAAGCTTTTCCTGCCATTTGTGCTTTTTTGGATATCTTTGGATCTCTGAGCCGGATTCAAACTGAAAATACAGTTATTTGATACGTGTCAAAGAACAAGAGCCACCAAGTAATCCAGGTGGTCACGCAGTTGGACAGAACAAAAAAGGGGAGATATTATAAGCTATATCTGGAAAATCGTGAGTTTGTTCAGGCATTTATAGTGGTTGAAAGAAGAGTACTACTACCCTATTGACTTCCCATGTACCAATAATAATAATATAATATCTTCTGCTCCACGGTGGAGGTCACAATGTCATGGCTAATCTGCAATGCAAGGCCTTTTGGCTTTCTGGATTCAATTACTAGAGCTACTTCATCTTTTACCTCTGCTGTGACTAATGGAAACACTGCTTTAGCAGGGCCAGTGAAGGTTACACAGTAGACACAGAGTTTAAATGCACACACGTTCAATACACAAAGCACTTATGCGCCCATTTCAATATTCCATGGAATTTAAGTGAAATGGACAAGGGCACACACAAGGTGCCTCGTTCATTCTTGCAGACTTTATCTAAACTTGCACGAATTAATAACGTTATTTCCTCTTTGGGCCTGGCATGTACATCCAATTGAAGATTTTCACATTTGCAAAAAAAAATACAGCAATGTGTGAGTGAATAAGATGCAGGGGATTCTATTTATTTCTTGTTCAATTTTAAGAAGGAAAAAGATTAGATGTCCTTACTCTCCTTACACCTCGAGGTGGTATGTCATCTCACTGCCTGTATCCTCCACAGCTGCATCACACTTTATTCGCTCTTTATATTATTCTCTTCCCCCTCGGCTCACACTCAATCCCTTTTTCTGTGTCTTCATTTTCTCACTCTCCTTTCTTCCTCTTTTACTTGTCATCTCTCTGAGGCAGGTGTGTGATTAAAAAGCATTGTAGCCACATGGAGACATGTCAAAAGAGCAGTGCAGTGGCTGAGTGAGCTGTGCTGAATGGTGCCAATCGTTTTATTGATTTTTTTTATCTTTGACTTTGAAAATATCTGCGAGCTCCAAGAGATGGTAAGTAGAGGTTAAATAGGAAACATGTCTCTGTGTGTATTTGCCCTCGCACTACAAAAGAGTGTGTTGGAATGAGCAACCATATTTTAAATGAACAATGCTTTGTCCCTCTGTTTACATGTGAAGCGTGCTGTGCTGCCGCCTAAGCTGAATCCTTGTCACGGTTATCCAGGCTCATTTGCATCTGCATTTCTGACCACGTCTGGCTGAACAAGTGACGAGAGAGCCATGCATGTACGGCAGGGCAAAGCGCTGAGCATTTACTCTAGCGTCTGAATGTGCTGGCTCCAGTCCGACCAACCACACTTATAGCCTCCCAACCCCAGTTTCCTGTCTGAAGCCATTTATTTTGTTTACCACCAACCAGAGCTGTCCCTTCAATAGTCTTGTCCACTTTCCACTGAAAAGGGCACAAAACCCATAAGGCGACACCTTACACAACATCAAATTTACAGTCATACAGGAGGTATGCAGAGGGAAGACACAGGTCTTGTCACCAAAGGTGGTGTTAAGACATTTAGGAACTGCCAACTGTGCTCCAATGATGAGATTTGACAGGTGCCAATGGTGCTACCATAATTTGAAATGGCAATGTGCAATGTGCAAAATGACCACAAATATCTTTTGGCAAAAGGAAATCGAAATGTAACAAGGTATTAGTAAAAGTATCATGACCTAGAAGATTTGTTAAGACATTGTTTGCAATATCAAAGCTATATCTAGAGCGTCGTCAGATCGCAATCACATTTGATATTTACAATTGACTCCCACATTTAAAAACTGTGTTATGTTGTGGAGCCAATTTGATTGCTACAGCATTTCCGGCACTCACATGGTGATAGCCGTTGCATGGAAAATTGCAGCAGGCACAGTAGGATTAGCTACAGGATTGCCCAGACATCACAAAAATACCACAGGGGGAGATTACACATATCTATCCACCACACTTCTTTCATCTTGTGTTTGTGTGCCGAGTGTGTGACTGTGAGTTAAAATTTAAAAAAAGAGAAGAAAATAAAGCTTGTGGTTACGTGTGGCCCACAACCCACATGTTAGGCCATTCAAACTAAACTGCTTTTTTTCCTCTTCACTTTCTTTATCCTTCTTTCCTTGACAGGACCTTAGGCTATACTCGTGGATCCCACAGCAGCCCTGCTGTGAGGAAAATTGATGCACTCTTTGATTGACCGTGGACAGGTAATCGAATTAAGAAATGCTCCTTGTCTGCCAACCCTTCAGAGGTGAATGAGTAAGTGAAAGATACTCATGTGTACGCACAACAAGGTACAGTAGAGTAAACAGACGCATACAGTAATCCCACACTGGGGCTGCTCATTTGCATGAAAACCGGTGCAATTGTTGCGACATTCATACAACAAGAAAATGGACATGTGGCTGGTTTGTCAACAGTGTGTTTAACTCCTTCTTGTGTACGTTAACCTCTTTTAGGAGTAAAAATGTCCCTTTGTTTATATGTAGAGTTGCAGCTGTGCTAGTGGAATTTCTTCCCAGATTAGGACACTTAAAATTAGCCTCAAATTTCACAGCCATGCAAAAATTAATAGTTATTAAATTTCTTTCATTTCAATACCCCCTCTTATTATTCAGTGTATATGTACAGCTGCCACACCTGTATGTTTTATTGGTCTATGCAATCGATATTGTGTGGCCATTTTACACACTTCTCAAACTATTTGCTTTGGTCATACACAACAAGTGGTTATAAACAGTGTGGTGATCTTTAATCAGCTTCAAAATAGTGTTTATATAAATCTACCAACAACAAAATGTATGAAGTTCCTAAGAACCAATAGCTAGATTCATCACATGTTCAATATCATTTTAAAACAGTTCCAAGAAAAAAGAAGTTGGTAAACTTGCTTTGATTCAGGTCACAGATACAAAATCACATCACATTATATAAGAAAAGTTAATAGTACTATTCTGATACTGTGGATCCATTTTGGCTGACACAGCACTTCACCTCAAGAGGCAACTGTTGTCAACCTGACTGGCAGGTTATACAGTTGAAGCTGGTTCTCAGCTGAGGTTAAGGTTGGTGTCAGAGTGATAGCTCCGTGCTGTGATGGTCAACAGTAGATAAACAGCACACACAGTCACCTATCAGCTTGTTTCATTAACAGACCCCGGGCAGTATCAGTGCTGGATCTAGGTATATGCTCAGATGATGGATAAAGCACGGATGGCGGAGTACATTCCATCATATGGATGGTAGATGCTTGTGTGACGACTGGGCGTCCCTTTGCCTTCCCAGCCCCTTTTGTATGAGTCCAGGCATAGGATGACAAAGGGAAGTCCATAGGTCACATGACTGGATGATGAACAAGGAGGAAGTACATTTGTATATCCTAACAACCCCAGGGAGATTTCCTAAATACCTAGAGACAGTGGGTCAGGAGGAATACGGTTGTGGTTCATCCTGAGTGACAGTCCGTATCAGTGAACATCAGAGGTCTGACAGTGAAAAAAAATGGTGTTGACAAAAGTAAGATTTGATTCATGATATTGCTCTCGACACTTGTAACCATGTATCCATTCCAAACATCTATCTCCTGACACCCTCAGTTTTCACATAAGCATTGATGTTAAAATGTGTGCATTCATGTCACCCAAACCCTGAGGAAATTATTATAAAATGCCTTTATGTTGACAACAAAAGACGATAATAACAAATCATGGCCCCACCCAAACAAAATTTCTCTGACTTAGGTTTGTTCCCAGCACGTTCTACACAATGAGAGGCTGTTGAGAAATGTATTTAAAGGGTTTCAGCGAGGTTTGTGTGTGCTTGTGTCGTTGTTTGTGACCGTGTGTGAGAGAGAGAGAATGAGAGAGAGAGAGAGAGAGAATGAGAGAGAAAAAGACAGAGAAATCCATTTGGTTTCTAGCTAAGGTATAATGTGGAAATTGAAAACGGAGAAATACAATGTGACAAGGACTCAACTGTGCATGAACACTCCACACAAAGGCCAGTTTGTGCATGTGCAGACACAAATAAACATAAATATACAGTGCACGCGATACATAAACACCTGCGTCTCGCACAAACAAGAATTCAAATAGTCTTGCTGCCTTTTTATGAGCAAAATATGCCTTTGATGCAATAATTCTTAAAATAAAGACGTGGAGAGGTGCACAAAAATACATCACAGAGAGAGATTCTTTCGAATTTCAAGAGTAGTGTGTAATAATACCGTGTCTGTCAAAATATACAAAATACACAAAAAATGTGGCCGTCCCGACATATTAAAATCATCCAGTGTACCATGTTCTGATTTGTACTATCAAGTATCAAATAAAGATATAAATACCATTTAAAATACAAACATCTGATGCACCTTTCATTCCTTTAGGTGTGTTTACATAATACAACTTAATGTAGTTGTTGTGTCTGCAGTACAGTATATTTGTACATGTGCAGTTGTCGACCGTGTGCTGATCAGTATGTCTGTGTTTGTTACATTTGTTAGCTTTGTGCAGCACCCCAGAACAAGGAGACAAGGATTATCAAGCAGGTTCATTTGAGGAAAGAGTTCATCTGAGCTGTCAGGAAGCTTTGAAAGAAAAAATAAACCCCTCCGGAAGGGAGGGACGGTTTCAAGGGCCGATCGAGTTATATCACAGCTGGCTAAAAATACGCTGTCTGACAGCATGTGTTCGGTATAAAGCAGGTAATGATAATTTTAGTCCGTTTGCAGCTATAACATAGAGTTTGAACCCAATTAACCCACAGTGGTGCCATCAATAAAAACAAGGATTACAGTCTCATTATGCTATTATCACGCACTGTGACTAAAACAACCCTTCCTTTAATTAAGGGTAAGTAGGGCTGTAGCTATTACAGATTAGTACAGAATCCTGATATTAAACGGGCACCGGTGCTAAATTATTAAAGAACGGAGAATTGATAAGCTTCGACGTTATTGGTTCTTATATTGGTACTTTTAAACGTGTTGGTGTAATTTATTAGCACACTGCAGCATCTCTTCTGCTCCCTCGGCTGAGTTTCTTCAACTACACACTAACACAATAAAACACATGCAAGCACACACATGGAGTGAAGTCAGCAAACAGCAGATCGGTTCAAAGTAAACCAGTTGACTGGAAGATGACTCAAAGTTTACTTGAGTAATCCCAACTACAATCGTCATCGTAAGTGTAAAACCTTTGTGAGTAAAAAGCCAATAGTTTATCACTACATCTGCTCAACAAGCATAGACATGTAAATAAAAGCAATACCTATGTCAATCAACTCTGTCCGCAGTCTCATCCTCCGCCGCTGTTTTACACAACCACAGTGCACTAGCTTGGTTAATAGTGAATTGTTACAAACAAGCTATATCATAAGCTGTCTGTATGTAGTGTAACTGTTTGCCACAAATCTTAAAATTCCTGAAAGATGTTCTGCTTTCTGAGACAAAGCGGCCCTGTTTCTTTACTAACGGTACCTGCAGGCAGTAAATCACATCAGCAGACGGACGAGGACAGAGGACATGAGGAACGACTGGTACTGAAGTCTGTGTTTCTCCTTCTTTATGAACTTCACTCGGTATTGTGACGTCGGGGATATTATTTATTTTCTTGAGGCTATATGATTAGTTGTGTGTGTGTGGCTCATCTCGCATTCAGCTGCGGCAAACTGCATACTTTCTTGGACAACCAGTTGTGGCTTCATGCTTAAGGACCTCTTGTGGTTGCTGTGACTCACAGTTTCTCAAAACACCTTCTTTTAACCGTTTTATACTGCCATTGACTGCCTGCTATCTCCTCACTCACTACTCCTAACCGGCACCCCGGCCAGTAGGGGCCGCTAGCGATAACACAGCTGAGGGCACAGTGGGGTGGAAACAGTTTGCACCTTGTTAATGTTTTGGACGGTGTGTTTGGCTTACAGCTAGTGGAACTACCAGTACACTGCTGTACTGGTGAGTTTACCTTTCTGTTTTGGCCCCATTGTATGAAGTGTATCATACATCAACTTCAAGCCCATTGCTTCTTGTATAATGGTAAATTCCACTCACGTGTGTTGATCTTCTGCAAGGAGATGTGTTTCTCAAGCTGACGTCGCAGTTTGACCTCAGCGCCGTACTTTCCCGTGGTGCCATTGTCTGCCAGGATGAAGTGGGAGTGGAGACTGTTTAGAACCGTCAACTTGCTCATGGGGTTGGACATGGTCTGGTATGGACGCACCACCTGTCCGGGAAATTAGGAAATTCAACAGTTACACAAACATCTGGGAAGGGGTATGCGACAACTTGACAAAGGAAAATGTTTGGTTTACTGACAACAAAGGCATGTTTTCTTAGCATCATTTATGTTACCCAAGTATAGACAGAAAGTCAGATGGGAAAAAATTATAGAATGAGTTTTAATTAACTAAAGAAGCAGATTTTAATGGCAAGCCTATGTTACAAACTAAGGCACCGTTTGAAAGGCATAAGCATCTACCAAGCAGAGAGACACTAAGAAGGAGACGGTACTGGTTGAACAATGGGAAACATTGGATTCGCCCTTTCGGGGCTTGACCCATTCTTAGGACTAAAAGTCAGAATGTTTTTAAAATCAGACATCAACATTTAAGGAGAGAGATTTTGTCAGGGTGATGAAAGATGTGTTTGGTCCTTAACAAATAATACAAAAATAAATAAGAGACCAATGTATTTTCAATAGCTACTGCACGTTTATTTTACTGTTACACTAAAAACTGGATGACCATTTATACAACATTGGAGCTTGGATTTGGTCAAGTGGAGAAACCCCAGACAATCTGAGGCAAACTCATCTGGTCATTAGGCGTACAGCTGAGACCCATCAAACGTGGAAAAAGAGCTTCAGTACTTAATTATCTCATTTCAGCTACCGACATTAATCTGCTCTGCTTGTCTTGTTCAGGAGAACATTCAGGTTGTTTTTTTTTAAACTATAACATAATATTGATTCCAGATATTTCAACGAGTCAGCATGTGTTCTGCAGTATTCCGCCAGCTGTGTCCAACTCACTTTGAAGGAGTGTTCATCACAGATTGGATTGGCTTACTCAGCATCTCAGTTAATAAACCATTAACTGAAATTCACAGGCTGTGGCCACTGTGGGCTGCACGGAACGTTTTTTCACATCACGCAAACCAGCATGCAACCACCCGCTCTGAAACTGTTTCATATTGTTCCGTTTATATATTCTTAGAGACTTACATCTTTGCCAACGAGATCCTCTTGATTTTCTACGATGCCCCACGGAGCAATGCCAATGGTGCAGATCTTCCCCCTTGACTTGGAGGCGTGGTCTTTCAATGCATCACCGACATGCCGTATGACTCCTGTGTGTGTGTGCAGAAATGTTTAAGAGTGTTCGTGAGAAGGACGGAGACACAGATAACAAAATCTGTTTTTGTCACTATCAATACACAGTGTAAACTTAGATAATGTTACAATCTGCTGTTAAAAGATAAACAAGGTCTATGAGGTGCAGGGTAAGGGCAGCAGGGGTTGGTGCGGAAGCCGATTTGAATATACTCACACACACACAAGCACACAAATACACACAAATGCACGCACAGCTTCAAACACAGACGGATCGTAGCTTCAGGCCTCTAGTTGTTGTCCTCAGGGAAGCAGCAGTCAGACCTGGAGGCCATCTTGTACCATCTCTCCTGCTGACATTCCTTCTTTCTCTACCTCCATTATTCAGGCCTTCCTCTCCCTCTTTCTTGCCTTTGAACCCATTGTGTCACTAAATCTTACTTTTATCTTATTCTTTATTAAAGTGTGAGCCCTCTACTGCATCCAACGGTGTATCATTTATTTCCATCTGTCTCATCTCGCCTCCCATCTTTGTTCTTATTTAAAGCCTGCTATATTTAATTTAGGTAAAAATGCTTTTCTTTTTGTAAACATGGAAACAATACAAGAACAATACAAACAGTGAACAAACAAAGTGACACAGCATTGAAAAGAAGTCCAAAGGTAAAACTAAGAAACAAATATCTGGTCCATTCCATTCCCATAAGCCATGTGCTCTCAATCTGTCAGCTAGAGAGAACCCTAAAGAGCCCCCCCCCAGTGTCTCAAACACTGTTACCCAATCATCTTGTTGCTGTCAGACGCTGACCCTGTTTCTGT
This sequence comes from Anarrhichthys ocellatus, assembly GCF_004355925.1. Classification (NCBI taxonomy): domain Eukaryota; kingdom Metazoa; phylum Chordata; class Actinopteri; order Perciformes; family Anarhichadidae; genus Anarrhichthys; species Anarrhichthys ocellatus. The sequence goes on from NW_022280039.1 coordinate 2,533,865, forward strand.
CTGGACTTTACACTTCACCTAATATGCTCAAGATCCAGTCCATTGAGCTCCTCATACAGTAAATCCTGCCCCAGGCCAAATTCATCCAGCTACTCAGTACCTCTGAAAAGAGATATCCTGAGTCTTAAGGTGATCTTCTCCACAACCGTGATTCTTCAATACTCTTAACAGGGGAAATCCTGTTTCTTTAAGTGGAATACCCCTCATTGAAAAGTATATACAGTATTCATGATAAGCTCTTATTGTTCAGTCACTTTTTGTTTCATTGGCTTTAAGCAATAAAATAATCAGTCTAGACTGCCTGAGAGCTATTCTTCACCTGTCTGCTCCAACTATAAGTGTCTGTAAGTATAAGTGAGTGCTCTTAATATACTTAATAAAATAACCCCTTGGCAGTGATCCAGTGGTTCGACATCTTAACAGCCCTGAGGGTTTTCACAAATGGATATTTAATAGTTGATATTGTAATACACTCATCATACTCCTAGCACAAGTGCGTAGCCACTTATTTAGCATTAAAAGTGAGGCAGCACATTGCTGATAAAATATCTTAATAAAATATCTTTTACAGGGCACAGAAATATTTGCACAAACATGCAAACTTTTCACTGTAGTACAGGTTGTTCTGCAGTAGTTCTCAAGACGAGCTGCGTGTACGTCCTGTACTTCACCTGTGTTCACTCCGCCGGTGAAGATCCAGGCTCCTGTTGTCATGGCAGCCTTAATGAGCCCTTTCCCAAAGACCTGTTTGAGTTTGGGCTGCAATTCAAAGTTCTGCAGGCCCCCGTGGACTGAGATGAGCAGCTTGGGCAGATCCAGCTGCCACTCCTTGGTCATCAGGTGTAGCAGCAGGTCAGGCTTGGTGTCATAAGACACTCGCACGTACTGAAAACAGCGGGAGCATGTGTGAGTGAAGGACAGAGTAGCGCACCGGCATCACGCTCAGTCTGCATGTGCCTTAGACACAAACAGCAACACACGCAGACACATACACTACAGGTTATAAAAGCATGCAATGTGAAACGAATCTGTGAAGGCAAAAATTATGAAATGGAAAAATATCACATGACTCAGCAGACCTGCCGAGTGTCTGGTTTTCATTTTTGAGGCTACAACAGTATTGAACAGATGTTTGCTGTGATTGGAGAACCACATGCATTATAGAGCATCTGTTTATCTATCTAGTCCACCCTCAGACACCCAACCTGACATGTGTCTGGATGAATTATTTAACACTGGGAATAAATCAGACATAATTCAGCAGCCGCATTCATCTGAATCCCCTGAAAGCTCTAGCGTGTGTGATGTGATTCTGTCACTACGGTTAGCATAGATGATGTAAGTATGAATAACATGCACAATCAGACTAAAGTAATTTTGGAACGGATCAATTAATCAGGAACAATTTTATCTGCTGAAGTCTTAAATGCAATAATTACATTGTAATTATATGTAATTACTTAATAATTACACTCATTAGATTGATTTTGTTCTGTCATGATATGATGCATTTTATTGCACATGTGTGATGCCTTTAAATTTGAGTATTACATTGTAAGAGAAGCTTGATCAAAACGCTACACAGAGACTCAAGAGGAGTCTTCATTACAAGTATTTTCATTTGCATTTGGACTACGTATGAAATGTTTTAATTGCCGGAAAACCTTGCCAATCATAAATATATTCAACCATTTTCTCAACGCTGGTATAACTGTGCCATCCAGACCAAGAGCTGCAGTCATCTCAGTCAGCCAAGCGTCTAACACTTATCTTCTCTCAACCTGTGGGCTGTCAAACTACATCAGTTTACTGCAGCTGAGGAAAATTTTACAATCATACTCTTACAGAATACTCAGGACCACTCGGCCTACTCTATCTTTGATCACTGATACATTTCACTCAAATCACACCTCAACATTAACAAAAGGGAGCACTTCCATCTGAGGTCAAAACCTCAGAAGTTTACAGAGAAAACTGATTGTAAAACTGTCAGGTTGTTCTGTTCTTGTTTGCCTTGGGACAAAATGCAACACAGTAGATTTGTTATGAGAGTCACCATGGCTTTGTTGGAGTGTCCTCCTCCCTGGAACTCAATGGTGCCGAATGCATCAGTGGGGCTGAGCTGTGTGTGTTTGCAGATCGACCACTTCTCCGACAGGCTGTCATTCTTAGCCAAACGCTCTGCCTTATCATTCTGACTCGTTGATATGCCCGGGGGCAAGCCCACATGCTGACCTATCAGACGACCACAACAGCACCTGAGAGGAGAAAGTAAAAGTGCATGTAAGGCTACGTTCAAACTACAATGTTGCAAAATACAATATAATTAATCTCATGTGACACAGATTAAATTTTCGGATTTTGCAGATTGGAAACTGAAATATATATTTTTTCCAATCATGTGCCTAAGAAATGAACACAAACAGAAACACACGCATACACTACATGTTATAAAAGTATTAAATTAATTTTATTTAGTACTTTAGTATTTTGTTATTTTAGTTATCCTTAATCGGTTACATGTCTGATCACATGTTTCCACGTTATACTTCACTGCGCAGACCTGCAGAAGAAGAACCTCTCTCCCACAAAACGATATGGCGGTACATCATTGGTTATCAGACACTCATTATGTTTGTTACCCGGCAGAAAATACTTTTTCTATATTAGTTCTGCTGAGGAATTGGCCGTCATGTTTCCCTCAGTCTAACTGTGATTCAATAAATTTGCAGTTACAAAAAACGTTTTAACCGTGTCGGTAATTGCAGATGAGCAATGAGTTCGTGTCTGTTTATGAGGCGTAAGAAATCATAAACTATCTTTTAGAAGGAGTAGATGTCATTTAAAATGTAAATCTAATTTATCAAACTGACTTTTTACAGTTCACTCAGTTCATCTGATAAATTCAATTTTTCGGTCAAACAGTAACTTCACACATCTTACTTTAGTTTATTTAACTTAGTTCACAGAAGAGCTGTCAAAGTTAAATATCAGCCGAAATGAAAAGTCTGCTTTAAGAGTCATACAAAGTCATGAACCCAAATCTGTTAATTTGAGAAATATGTTAACAGAGTCTGGCACCAATAACTCCGATGTGTATTTTTGGATCAATGGGCAGGCAGTGTGAGCAATGTGTGTGATATTAATTGGCTGCATGTGAGGCGTTTCAGGGCAGAGATCAGTCCACACTGATATCAGATATGAGTCACTTCAAACATTACTGTGAACAGTTTAGGCAGAAAGATCAGATCTGGGGGGAGTGAGCAGTAAGACCTATCATGTGAACGTAACATAAGATTGGTATAAAAACATAATCCTTCACAGAAAATAATCTTGAGAAGGCAGAGCCCTAAGAGAAGCTACTGTCGTGTCAAGAGAGAGAGAGAGAGAGAGAGAGAGAGAGAGAGAGAGAGAGAG